>NC_135086.1:6485624-6728124 GCF_051107435.1 Chaetodon auriga
CTGATTAATGCAGCATTTTCAAACCATCCATAAGAAGAAGCCCTGTCATCTTTTTGTTTCCCCCGTGCTCTTCTTATCTACGCTCATCTGTTTGTTCTTATATGAATATCATCTAATTGAGATAACGAACAGCAGCGTCCCTTTGTTCCCCTCATGCCGGGTTTCCCATAACCTTTAAGGAGAGTTACACTCTACGCACCCACACATCATTTGCATGACCCTAGCTAATTTGTTTAATCATAATAATCTTAATATGCAGCTTATTGTGACTCAGAGCTCATCGTATAGCCCCCACGTTCCCTCAAGTCGTCTGTCTGCATATTAACAAGGTTCAGATATGGTGTTTTAATTACATTTCCAATCTTGTACCCTGTGGACTGAACTAAATATAGAAGCATGTAATTAATAGTATTGCAGATAGAAATACACTGACATTTAACATTATTGTCCTCAGGTGGACCATGTCATAGAGGTAGCTGCTAAGTAGAATCCAGAATCCATTTGTATTTTTTCCTCTTAACAGATCAGTAGGATCAAAGCTAGAAGACACATGTCCTGATAAAATCTGGACGTAAAAAGCTTGCAGATGGCCCAACGGGTGGAGCAGAGGGCCTGTTCTTAATCAGGACAGCTTGGGTTCAGTGTTCTCTGACAGCAAGCATCCTTTCTACACTAGTGCCCGTGAGCAAGATGCATGCTTTTTACATTAATGCCCTTGAGCAAGATGCTGAATTTGCTCAAGATCCATGGTTATGCAGCAGATTGTGAGCTTTGACACCCTGCACTCTCCATCAAGAAATGCCTTCCCCAGTATGTGAACTAAATATTTATGTTGTACCAAAATAGTCCCTTTATTGCCAGGGTCATACTATATTGACAACACAGAGGAAAATATAAATACATATGTAACTGATGAGGAATGTTTCAGTGAAAGAGAAGAGCTGTGACTGAATTTTTAGGTCTACTCCATCATTTCCCCGACTACAAAGTGGCTTTTGGGATATGCATATCAACAACACTGGGCTTATTGTCTCGTTCTCACCACTCCGCTTCATCTGCTTACTTCATTGTATGCCAAACACAGTAACTGTACAATGGTCCTTTGTTAGTCGTATAGAGGCTGTTTCTTTTTTGAGCCACTTGAGGTCAGTACAGTCCACATTACCGCTCACAATTTGTGACTACCTTAACTGTGTCAATGAATGACAGGGCTGCAGACTCGTTCAGTCTGAATGGACAGGATTGGACTTGACGTGAAAGAGAAAAGTCACACTGGTATTCATTCTGAAATTCAGACTCATGTAAGGACAGGGCTTGTTGCAAAGTGAAATTCAAGTTAATTATGTACTACAGTTAAAATCCAAGTGTGTGCGTTTGCATTACTGTTAATGAAACAATATGGCATGATGAAGTCCCACTGCTAACAGTGAAGAAAACAAAGTTGAGAAAGTTTATTTTCTTTTTTTAAAATTGAATTCAGTTTTATTTATTTTATTATCCTGTAATGTGTTTGACCTATACAGAAAAATAGAGCATCCAAATACGTGTAAGGTATGCAGAACAGTTTAACAATGCATGTCAGAATACATGCAAACTGCTTTATCAACTCAGAACCTAATTTAATATTATTCAGGTGGTGTGCATACTAATGTACGTGTTTCTTTTCCGTTATCTTGCATATTTGTACACTATGCAATACATTATACATACTGTCACTGTGGTCTTTATAAGGGTTACAGTGCAGCTAAGTGTGGAATATTTAAGATTATAGTTTGCCTGGAGCGGTTCTGTTTAGGTGCGCTCGAAAACAAACTGCGCGCCTCCCGCTCCCTGGCCCCGCCCCTGTGCGCACGGTTTGCGCCATTACGTCGCTATGCTGATCGCTGCTGTGCTGCAAGGCAGGCAGGCAAAGCAGCTGCAGAGAGACCAGGGAAGGCTGAGTACAACGGACAGGCTCATGTTGGGAAAGTCAGAAACGCGACATTTGCCGATTCTGTGATTTGATATTCAAATATTTTCACTTGTAACCTTTTTGCTGATCACGTGTCTTTATTTTTACGCTTGTGTGGGAATATATTTTCATTCTCTCGACCTGAAATGACTGCTAGTCGCCGTGTCTAGCCAATGGTTACTGCGGGGGCTCCCGTCTTGTGGATTATCCGTCGTCGCCGAGCCAGTTGCATGGTCGAGCCCGGAGGAGGCCCCGCTCTGCTGGATGGATGTGTGTGAAGCAGCGCCGGACTCCGAGTACTGATGAAGACGGTGATAATGATGATGCTTGGGTTTCATCGGCAGCGGGTGAACTGATCTTGGATGTTCGGGCTATATCGCCCCCACACAAACCATTTCCTCATACAACAAAAAATATATTCCTTAAAAACTGGACGCCCCTGGAGCAGTTTATGACGGTAAGAAAAGACTCATTCACAGGCCACCAGTTTTCACAGCCAGCTGACGTTAGCTAGCTAGCTAGCTTAGCGCTGTCACTTTTACCCAAGTTGCTCCCCGCACAGCTAAAAAGGCTAATGTTGCGAAATAACATTTGGATAACGCTTATCCAAAAGGCATGTTTTGTTTTTACAGTTATGTCCGTTCGAGTGGGATCTCACTAGAAGAAAGAGAAACCTTGGATATACATTTTATTCCCTAACCTTAATAACTAGGGGTTTGTGTAGCTTGCTTGTTAGCTAGCTGCTTCCCAGCCCATTCAATACCTCGTAGCGAAACAGCTAATCCAGTGTGCGCAGTACTGGTATGCGTTTAAAGGTTTATTGAATTAATAAAACTTTGTTCGACCTCCCTCAAGTCAACATTTCTCATTAAGTTAAATAGGCCGTCACTAGAAAATTCAGTATACAGTGTACAATAAGCCCTTTAATGACAGAGTCCAGTTGGCGTTCAATGGGACCAGTGCGGCGCCAGTTGTGTTACGTATGTGGCTTTAAAGATGACATCCCTTGATCAAATGAAAGAACCATTAATTAGTGATTATCGAGTGATTTGAGTTGTCGTGGTTCGGTGTTGGTTGACCGAGCTAATGTGCTTCTTTCACCACATAGCACCAGCGGCGAGTAGACACAGCGAATACAGAGCCCTCAGATAAAGCTGGTGAGGGCTTTTGTCATTCATTGCTCAATAATTGGTGAAGCGCCGGTCGTTACGAGCCTTCTCATGAACGTGTCACATCCTAAAAATGTCACGCGGGAGGGCCCGTATGGATAAGCCGCTTACTGCGACCCTGCTTCTGCTTGACCAGCCTTCAGAAATTGTTCTTTTTTTTTTTTTTGCAAAGTAATTGAGAGAAAAGGACTCATGTCTGCTGACCAAGAAGCTGTGAACTATGTGGTGTTAAGTAATGGATGTGAGCGTTTGCTGTGATGAGGCGTCCTCCTTTTTGTCGATGACGTAATCCTCCACCATCCGTGCCACATCTTTTGGGTCGCAGTCGGCTCCTCTGCTGCCTGCTGCTTGCCAGTCTGCTGCCGCTGCTGAGATCATATGGACCCTGCTCTGTCCTGTTTGTCTGGCCCCTGTCTCTCCCCTCCCGGCTCCTTCTTGTCTTTTCCTCGATCTAAACTGCACGGTGGCTTTGGAGGCATGGCTTGGAGACACAGCTGGTTCTGAATGGGATCTCAGCAGAGGAGGGAATTGTGAATGAAATCCAGGAGCTGGGTTTCAGTTTGCCAAGTAGTCTCTGAATCAGCAACTCCAAAATTGTGATTAGGATTGGGACCCCCAGGGATCCGTGATGGGGGCACCAGGAGCGCCCATGCCCCCAACATACTGTGTATTTTCTGATTTTACTTTTTTCTTTAATCTGTAAGATTGCACAGTAGCAACTGTTTTGTCAGTAGCATCCAACTAAACAGATGGGGGTCCTGAAAATGGGTGTGTTTGACCTAATGTTTGTGGTTGGTCTTGACCTGAATACTTTTGGGAATCCCTGTCTGAGGCTGATGGTTGCTGAAGCTGAACTACTTATCTTGGGAATTAGGCCTGCCATGTTGCACATTTTTATTTGGGACACCATTCCAGGCTGTTGATTGCCACCATATTATATATTAAAGCTGTGGTAGTAAGGATTATTTTGCAACAGTGGATTTTGAGCTAAGCCAGAGTAAAGATAGGAGAGTCAGACACTCGGTTTCTTTAATGGCACAATCCTGCACATTGCATCTCTGATGGTGTTGTGGTGCTGTTGGCAGATTGTTGGCAGAACATGACTAAATAATGCAGAGCGGAGTTTGTTTTCATGGATTTGTGAGACGCGGCCTGACTGTTTTTATGTCAGTGCATACTCTGAATTCATAGATGGTGAACTGAGGAGAATCCTGGAGTGAACTTTACATTTATTTGCTTCTGCTATGCCCAAACATGAACAAGTCCTGAGTTAAGAGTGGATGGACTCAGCTGGTGAAGATTAAATTGCCTATGGCAATGGCCCTGGTTTACTTGAGCAGCACACCTGAACCTGCCATCCCCATGGTGTACAGCAGAAGTGTGTGTGTGTGTGAGAGAGAGAGAGAGAGAGGGAGAGACACAGAGAGAGAACAGACAGGAAAAAGTGAGGGGAAGAAGTGAGGAGAGGATGGATGCTGGAAGACAGAGGGGGCACAGGTGTGGCAGGGGTAATGGGGATAAACTGCACCTGGTAGCAGGGGTCAGGGAGATCTCACGGGAGCAAGTTGGGAATTGGTAGTATCATCAGATCCCAGGACAGCTTGCGCAAATTTAACTGTGGATTTGGTGCGGAGGCAAATTGTAATTTACCCATTCTTTTTTTTTTTCTTGACAATTCTTAGTCAACCTCAGAATTGTGTTGTTTAACAGTTGCCAAAAACTGACTGGCTGATCATTTCTGCCAATTGTCCTCACTTTAGTTGAAATTATTCTCGGTCTTGGAGCGTAGCCTGAAGGCCTGTAATACTTTATGTGCACAACTGTTTGAGAAACTGTTGGTCAACATTGCCTTAAGCTTGACACCAAAGGCAAAAATAAGGTTATCTTTAGAGTTTTTGTGAGAACTTTCTCCCTGATCCTTCACTCGATGATATTCTGTTGTTTCAGTCGGAGCTGAAAAAGCTGTTAAGTGAGGAACAGTGTTGAATAATTCTGTTTTACTGCTAGCACTACATCTGTAATGCTTTGGTTGATGGGTGCAAGCTTTAGGCTGTTTTTATTAGTATTAATGTGGTCAGGAAGGAGGTCCGGCAAATTCATGTCCACTTTGATGTCCTTAGACCTCTCACCATCAATTTACCCTCATGCAGATGTGTCTTCACAAGTTTGGCCGGCGCCTGTAGCGAAGATGCATAAAGATGACAGCTTCCTGCTTAAACATCATAAAACCAGCCCACATAGCAAAGAAGTCAAAGGTCAGCCATTGTTCTTGCCGGTTTGAAAGGCAGAGATGTGTGTACACTGTGGGAGCACAGAGCGTTAGAGAATGTGTGGAACATTATTGGCTTATATTCTGCCTCTCTGTTTCAAACAAGAAGCCAGTGTTTAGTCGGGCCTGTGCAAAATGAATGGACAAAGCCATGAGACAAAATACCATTTCCTGATGTATGTAAGATATTTTGAAATTGTCTTTAGTCTCATAATTGCGTCAGTCCAGCAGGATGTCATCTTTATGCACCCTGAGCTTCAGCGTCTTCCTTTCTCGCCTTCTTCTCACCTCTTTGCTTTGACTTGTCTACTCTTCCTCTTTTCTCTCTATCTTTGCCTGACACCTTATGTCTGGTTTGTGTCGACGTTGAAAAGGCACACCCTCAGCATGGTGCTCAGTAGTGCTGACAGCTTAGTATTGGTGTTAACTGACAGCGTTGGTGAGAAGTCTGCTGGCTGGGTGCTGCAGGCAAGATATATTATCAGGCTTCAAAGATGCTTGCATTTGCGTATCTTGCTTTAGTAGGCTCGATTGCCAGAAGAGCTATGAAAAGAAAACCTGTTGGTATTAATTAACTTTCACTTCTGTCACCATAGCAGCATAGCATAGTTTTTTATTCTCTATAAATGTAGTGCTTTTGACCCCATATACAAATGAATGGCTTAATTATTAAGAATCACACTTTTGCATGTTTCACATTGAGTTTTTATCCGAGTGAGACCAGGCTGACTATGCTGTGCTGACTGTAGGTGACAGCCCTGTCAAAGAGCAGCCTGTTCATGTTTAACCAAGAGGACCAGCTGCCTGCCCGTAACCCTTTGGAAAGCTCACAGTCCTGTTTGCGCAGTATGCAGATCGCTTGATAGACAGACTTCAGCCATTTCAGTGAACTGTGGTTGCACACCAACTCCGCTGTTACCGAGCTTACTCCTCGAATGTTGTGCATCTTGCATCAGTAATTACATGACGGGAAATTATTCATTATTCTGAAATGTGAGGCAAAATAGTGACCATATATTTGCAAATATAATTAATTTGGCACAGTACAATTGTGCCTTACGTGGCACAGGCTGGTAGCACTCTCAGATCACCACCATTGTCCTGAACTCCAGCACTTTCTGTCTGACTGACTGGCAGTCTACAAGTGAAAAGCCCTCCATTCAGATAAATATCCAGCCAGATAGCTCTCAGAAAGGCAGCTAGTTAGTGGTCTGTTGCTGGGGCGGATATGGCACAACTCTTTAGCGAAAATCATCTCCCAAGCCCCAAACACAGCTGTGTTTATTCTGTGCAAGATACCACAGCGACAGAATGCCAGGATGAAGGTGCCTTGACAGATCTAGACTTCCAAAATTGAAAGCAAGTCATGCCATATTAATACTGACACTTGGGTTTCAATTGGTAGCATAGAACAACAGTTTCATGTGTTTGCATCTGTCAGGCTTTTAGAACCAGTGGTCACAATATTATTCAGGAAATGGAGGCGAAGATTCACATGTTTACATATTTAATCACAGTGATTCTTCATGCCTGTATAAGAATGTTGTGAGGCTTGTGACTAAGGGCCATTTCTATGAAAACCAGTAAATCACTCAGGAACACCGTTTCATGGAACGTGAGCTCGTAGCGGTTTTAGTTCTCCTCTCTCTGTTCCTTTTTAAGATTTTATTTTAGATGTGTTACTGTCAGATCAGGGTCACCTCTTCCATTCCTTCCCCTTCTCTCTCTCTCTCTCTCTCTCTCTCTCTCTCTCTCTCTCTCTCTCTCTCTCTCTCTCTCTCTCTCTCTCTCTCTCTCTCTCTCTCTGGCATATCTGGATCATGCTGAACTAATCAGATGAAGCTGCACATTATGGTAATGGTGTTCTCAGTTAGTTGGCAGTCATAATGGTTTGATTAGCTGAAACAGCACGTTATCCAGCCAGAAAGAGGAGCTAGAGACAGACCTCCTATTTCTTACTCAGGTGTGCTAAAAGTTGTAGAGCATATCACGTTCACATTTCTTCCATGGGCTCTTTCCACCTCTGTGTTTGGTTTTTCTAAAGACCACTGGGTACATATTTTCCTGGACCTACATCTACAAAATGACTCAAAAACGCTCTGATTTATTCAGTGAAATTGACTTTTTACTCCACTAGCACACAAGCCTGTAGGCCTTGGCGACATAAATAGAGGCTCCAGATATCTGTTGTAATTCATCATCTGTATCAGCCCTATTATGAGTCACTTGTGTGTTCTAACCCAGTTTCTGAAAAATGCAGGGCTAGATTATGCCAATGGAGCCAGGAGATAAAGATAGCTAGATTATAATTTAGAGGCTGTGAGATAGATTTAGCTAGCCTTGCAGAGGTTGGATTAAGACAGTGCAACATAAAGTCATTAAAGGATTAACATGATCATTGATGATCACTGGATATGAGATGGATGGAAACAGAGATGACCTTCATGTAAATGGAGGAATGGGTGAAAAGGGGGGCGTGCAAAGAGAAGGGGACAGGGGTAACTGGTTGGCACCAATGGGGGGGGGGGGGTAGAATGGGCGAGACAGTAGTAGATGTTTGGGGACAATGGGACAATGTGCCAACAGTTTGTGGTGTTGTGGATTTTCTTGTGTTGGCAAGCTGCTTGGAGAGTGATATGATCGTGTTTGACTTTTCAGGGAAGCCGTCTGTTGAATTCGGGCACAGGGTTTGGTTTATTTGAATCTAAACACATACTAGAAATGCAGTTAGATAAAAGTAATGCGCAAATGTTGGGAATTAGTGAATCGATCTTGGTCAAGCGTCTTAAACAAGAGCGAGTCTTTCAGATGCAAACTGCCCTCAGACTGTCATTTGGGGTAAGATGATGAGATCAGTCCTTCCTGGCCACCACTGCTCCATATCATTATATTATTATAGAATAACCACTGGATGATATGATCATGCTTAAACATTTCTCTTCTGAAAACGAGGACTCCTCTCCGGTGCAGCCCCACCTCCACCTTTACATTCCTCAGGTATGTGAGTACAGCTGGCTCTTAACTCTTCACTCAAGAGTTATGCTCCACTGCGTGTTTTGGCCTGTCCTTTCCTTCACTATCCTCCTCCCCACATACCCCAAAATGCATATACTGTACACAGAAACACAGCAATCCGCGCTCTTCTACGCACATTTACACATCCACTGACACCCCATTTCCATATGGTGTATTGTGATACGCTCAGCAAAGAGTTGTAGATCTATTGCCATGTGCCTATTATAATCTGCTGCTTGTGCAACCTGAGCTTAGTGTGTGTGTGTGTGTGTGTGTGTGTGTGTGTGTGTGTGTGTGTCTGTCAGCTTCAGAGCCTCAGGTCTGCCTTTGAAACAGCTGCTTAAAGAGCCTTGAATACCTCAAGAGGTCAAAGGACACAGTTGCTTAAGAACAGGGGGTCAGAGCCAAAAATGGATTGCTTGCCTTATTCTGCTGTGCCCCCCTCTTGAGAAATTACCAAGGTTTCATCTTTTCTGATCTCAGATCGAGACGAAATGTGGCCTGTTGGGGTTACAGAGAAGCGCTGGTTTACAAAGGTTTTTTTTTCCTGAGTTTAACTAGATTAAATAACTGCAATCATGTAGCTAAAAAGTGGTGACATTAGTGGTTATAGAAGTATTTCCAACATGAAATAATCCTTTTGTCCCAGTCAGAACTAGGCCTGCTTTTACCAACGAGCAGTGACAGTAAATGATTTACATTTTGGTTCTGTCGTTCATTAAAAAACCAGAAGCCGGGGCTCTTACATTGTTTCTAAACATCCAGTTTCCTGCCTTCTTTTTCAGACATGCGGCGTGTTTTTGTGTGACACTTGACAAGGTTATTTCTGGAACGTCAACAGTTTACGTGGTAAAACCTTGTTTTATCCACCACTTGTTTTGCTTGGAGATAAGTGGAGGAAGCGCAATACGTTTCCACGTCCAACTCAAACAAGACCATAAAGAGCAGTCTGCAAACACTGGACATTAGTGCTGCTGATTCAATTTCATACTGCTTCCAGTCTCTCCTCTCACTGTTGGCCTCGTTTTCTATCCATCCATTGCTTTTTATCTTCTCTGGTCTTTCACCCTACACTCTCCATGAACACCTTTCTCAAAACAAAGCAGTTTGCAATTTATGTTTCTCCATAATTTCTCCTGTATGGTCAACAGACATGTGCTGAATGTAGGTGGGGACTGTGAATATGTCCATCATCTCTCAGTGAGGAAAGCAAGAGGGAAGGGACAGGCAACATGCGCAGGGAGATCTGGTTTCAAAGGCTGATGGGCATGCTTTTTAGGAGGGTGTGTCCACCCACGTGAACTTGGATCACCCTCCTGTGCTCTTTTGTTGACATCTGGGCCCAACCTTCTTCAGCTTTTATTCAGCCTGAGGATAGGACTGATCCTTTCCTCTAGCTGACTTTTTCACAGTAAATCATGCCTCCATCGACCCTTAAATGGCATTTTGCAAACATGCTTCAAGACAGCACAAATAGATTTTATAACATCCTGCAGAAGTGTCCTTTGCTTATTTATTTTCCCCCCAGTTCAATAGTTGATGTCAGGAGGGAGAGAGAGATCTGGAGTGTTTCTGTTTTGCGGGCTGGGCCATCGGTTGAAATTAATATCACAGTATTAGTGAGGATAATTTACCCCAAATGGATTTATATCACAGTATGGCAAATAAATGATTGAATAGAACCCTTACAGAACATTGATGTGATGATGCCTGTCTTTAAATGCCAAAAGGCCATCACTTTAACAGATAGATGAAGCCAGAAATGTCTGGAAAGGGTTTATCTCAAACATGTTCGTCTTACCGGGAAAACAGGGATTCAGTGGAGGTTCAAGATTTGAGAGAGCAGTGACTCAATGTATGATCTGCATGATGTAAAATTTAATGAAGCATTTGAATAAGCACGCTTTAAAATTAGTAACGTTAGGCTTCATTTCACCTGCAAGAAGGAAATCAGACCACCACAGTAAGACTGTGTTGCAGCTGGCACAGCTGCGGTAACCTTAGCATAAAAAGTTAGCTAACCATAGCAAGCTAATGTTAGTTGTCTTATATTGCTTTATGACTTGCTAACACAAATATAGCTGTTTGGTGTGGCGAGTTAAATAAGGACTCTCACTGAATGTTAGCTTGGCATTGATTGCATAAACTAGATTGAGTTTGTAGCTATTGATGGATGAATTTACAGCTGAAATGTGACATGATGTAGGTTAAAAAGTGGTTGGCATACAAGCTAACACACTGGATTGTTAAAATGTGCTTATCTGTTGTGTTATAAAAATAGTAACACCGATAAAGGTTTATGAAGGTGTTGTGCTGACTGATACTGTATAATAAAATGTAAGTACATGCCAACATGTTACTCTGGAGCCCTGAGTTGCTGAATCTTAGAACAAAACATCGGATGGTCTGTCAAATCGTCAGTCTTTCAGTCTCTTTCATTGTGTGTCTGCTGGCTTGTTCTGTACTGCAGCAGCTTGATTTTTCTGTGGGCATTTGTCTAGATGTTTCTACATGTCTGACTGCCCTGGGTTTGCAGCAATTCTCAGTAGGAAAAACAAATTGCAGTTTATGTGATTTTGCACTGTCAGATCCTGTGTGTCTGAGCGTGTGTGTGTGTGTGCACGCTCATGTGTGTTTGTGTGTATGAGCTTATGTACAGTATCTGTGCGTGCAGAAAGAACATAAGCAAAATGGACAGCCATACCCTGAGAGAATCTGTGTGTGTGCGCGCGTGCGTGTGCGTGCGTGTGTGTGTCAGAGATGAGAACTAGAGGACAGAGAGAACATGAGAACAAGATTTTGTGTGTGTGTGTGTGTGTGTGTATGTGTGTGTCAGAGAAAGAGAGGGAGAAACAGGCAGCCTCGCCACTATTTTCTAGGGCAGGCTATCAGGCAGCGAGGCAGCAGGGAGGGATAATAACAGAAGCTGTTACATTCTTGTGGTTTCTCTGATTTCAGCATGAGGCAGGGGGCCGGCTCTGGCTGACTCACGGCTGCGCTATCCCAGCATGGAAGCTACTAGCAAGAGGACACAATACATGACATTTGTTGGGCACTTTAATCTAAGACGCATTAATTACAGGACTAGGAGTCTGTGCATATTTCAACACCTCTTGCTCAAGCATTAACCTAGCAACTGATTAACACTGAGCTAAGCCACCACTATGAGCAGTGGCAGTAATTTTACTTAACAGTTCGTTCCTCAGGCCGAATGAGGCCCAGTTTCAGATGCTGCAGTTGAGGACTGGCTCTTATTTAGATACTAAATATCTTGCAATGTGACCAGCTGTGTTTCAATGTAATTACAGTATATAGATTTTTAGAGGAGGTGATAAATTGTCAGTGTGAATGTAACAAATGCGCTCTTTCATTGATCAACTCATTAATCAACTGTTGTGTTTATGTACAATTGGACCAAAACAAAAGCATTTAGAGGGATTTCACGGAAAGAGTTTAGATTATAACAAGAGCAGGTGCTCACCTGGATTAAGTCCGTAATGTGGTCAGATGATAAATGTTGCTATGCAGCCAAACATTACAACAACAAAATGTCAGCGTGTGTTTGCTTCCTCTCCATTTTCTCAACATTTCTAGTCTATATGCGTTACTTTATACCGCATGCTGCTATATAACAGCATTACTCTGAAGCTGAATGTGTTTCATTGGTTCATTTAAGCCCTCACTTAGGTCTGGGGTTGCACTAATCTTCTTTTGTAAAATCAGATTAATGCAGAACAGGCTAAATCAAGCACTGTTTAACCCATGTTTGTGAAACCCGGTTTGAGGTTGTATATCAGGTCAAGGCTGCAGAGCAAATGCCATCTGCTTAGTAACACTATCACAAATACACAACCTGTGATGGCCTAGATATATAACATTTATAAAGCTACAAAGAGCATGTAGTATATGTACATTACCAGTGTAATTTCACAGTAAACATGCAAAATTCTGCAGTATACATAGAATCAACCAAATAGCAAATGCAAATACTTTGCAAATTCCAACAGTTTTTCATGGCTTATGTTTGATATATTTGTACATACTCGTGTGGCTCACCTCAACTGATTATATGTTAGCGCAAGACGCCGGGTGTTTTGTTATGTGGTGAACGCGTAGACTACAAAAGACATTATCAATATTTAAACGACGACATGATGCACAACTTCTGCACAAACAGCAATATTTAACCTGATTCTCATTAACACTCGAGCCTCTCTGGCTGCATTCAGGCAGACCAGTTACAGTTTGGCAAACCATGGCACGTTATTGTGGCTCGGTACCCTGTATCAAAGCTGCACAGGTTGTATGAGGAAAAAGGCCGTCATTACTGTGTCAGGGCTTCGACAGTGCGCTGTGTTGAGTGATGGTAGCAGAAATAAAACGTCACTTAAAAAGCCTGATGGCGGGGGATTCGTATCAGCTGCTCGAGCATGCACCTCGGTGTTTTGTATGAAGCAAACTGTGGCCTTGAAAGGGATTAATCCAGGCACACATTTCTGCCTTTAACCTTGGGACCTGCAAAAAAAGCAACTAATCGCTGTCTCAGTATTTTTCCCCAGCAGCAAACCTTATTTTCTGCAGCGTGGAAACATTGTACAGGCTGTGAGGTGATTGTCAGGTGGGCCCACGCTTTCCTGTTTTGGCCGTGTTTACCAACCACAATGTGTTCCACCTACCTCCATCTCTTCATCTTCACCTCTTCATACAGCCAGTGGTATAGAGACATCCCCTGACACCTCTCCCACTCACATGCTTCTTGTTATATGAGCTATATGATGCATTCAAACAAGCTGATTAATCATCAATTGCCTGTGTTGCAGCAGGGCCTCTGGCTGTTTAGCTTTGTGGGTTTATGGTTTGCAGTTTATCCACTTTAAGCATGTTAAGTTTATTGATTTTATATTTGGATGCTTTCAAGGTCTTGTATCTTGAGCGTTCATAGCACTACCAGCCATGTCCCCTGTGTGTTGGCAAAGTTACACCTGTTTTTCCCCCCACCTACAGAAATTCTAGGGTTGAATCACAGTACTGGAGGGTCAGAACCGCTCTCCCGTCTGACTAGTAAATGTGCCATAAAAAGCAACATGGTGGATCATGGGGTTGGGCCATTAGTGAAATTTTATTTTGGCTTCCCACACTTATGAAAACAAGATACTCAGATCATTGTGCTGCATTGTGTTTCACAGTGATGCTCTCAGTTTGTCTTTGGTTAAAAATCACACCTCTCTCCTTCACATCGTGCTCCTCTCACCCCTCCCTCAAAGCCCAAACTCCCCCTCAGCCAGGCAGTGAAATCTTTAGGGAAGCTAACGGTGGTCAAGTGAGCTGCTGCTTGGATTTTGGATGCATGTCACGTTACGGGTGCTTGGAGTGACCAAAAAGGATTTCAGCAATCCTTTCTCACATTCTATATACCAAATAAAAGCAACATCATAATGCACATCATGTGTAAAATATGTCTTTATTTTTATTGTACACGTTAAAATACCACTATTATGGAATAATTTTAAGACATTACTTTGTTTTTCAGTTTAATTTTATTTAAAAATCAAGGAAATCCACTGTTTTTCTTAAGAAATACAGTAATTGGATGAAGTTTCAATGATTAGGATTTTTTTTGCCATAATCTAGCACGGATGAAACACATGTTGAATGTGTGTGAGTGTGAGTGTGAGTGTGTGTGTGTGTGTGTGTGTGTGTGTATGTGTATGTGTATGTGTGTGTGTGTGTGTGTGTGTGTGTAAGAGAGAGTGCACAGACAGAGCAGCAGCAATCGAACATCCAGCCACACCCAACATAAACGGTGGGTTTTCTGAAAGAAGCCGCAAGCAGACCATCGTTTCTGTCTAAGATATTACTCTTGAAGCAGTTTTGACTTTAAAAGATGGCTGTCATCACAAAATAATATAGATGGAGAGAGAGAGAGAGAGGCCCAGTGTAAAACTTACATAGAGCTTCAAGTTTCCTGAATTATGCATCGAGCAGAATCCCTTTCATCAGCAGAGTAGAGCAGACTGTGTAAGCCCACAGTGTGTGCAGTCTGTGGGCCCACAGGCACAGACCGGCCACACCAGGTACAGCTTTGTAAAAAATAAATAAATAAATAAATAAAAACACACTGAAGGCAAGAAGTGCTTCTCTCTGAATTGAACTTTGCTGCTGAAGGCACATATACAATTTCTTTTCAGATATTTGAAAGCAGCAAGTGTTGTGCATGAGTTGGTATGTGTGGCGATGTGAGCTTGTGGGTGTAAGTGTGTGTATACTTTCGTATATATGTGTGAGGTTTTGGTCATGAAGAAGCGATTTCCCCGTCCCCACAGGGTGGTGAGGTGTTGTGGGTTTAACACTCAACTTTCGAGGGGCATTTTTGCAAAGTGTACTTTTAGACCGTTGAGTAATATCGCAAACTTGTGTGTGCACATGTTACGGTCACATAGGTCACTGTGCGTTTGTAGGCCAAGGTAGGAACCGTCTGCACGCATCCAGGTGGGAAATTAAAGTTTCCTGTCCTGTTGTAGTGTCTGTATATATTTTCAATTTCTTTTCTGTATCATATAATCCCATTTAATCTATTCTTAATTTCAAGTTTGCTAAGTGTCTGTAATATACATAAACCTGGAAATTAGGCTGCATTGTCATTTTTCTGAGAGACCATGACTCATTGTTAAAAGTGGGTTAAAAAAAAAAGTAAATCAGGCAATCTCTTTCCAGTGCCTGAGCAAGTGACCTTTTGGAGGCATTGATAATATGAACACATTTTAGTAAAACCTCAATCAGCAGCAGGATGTGCAGAGCTTCCAGGAAAATGACTGTTGTATTGCCTCTAAGGGATTAGGCTGATGACAAAAGCCTTTTCCGAGTACTCTTTCCTCAACTACCTGCTGCCTATCTCTCATTTTAAATGTCAAGCCCACTTTAATTCTATTTCTCAGCAAAGAGCAAGAATAGAAGATCTAAGACTACTTAGAAATAAGGCTCGAGTAGTGCGAGGGGAGACGGGCAATGAACGAGATGGGTTGAAATTTGATGAGATGAGTTCTGATTGGTTTAGTGTTTGAGTGTCATGGCCCGAACAGCTATAGCTTCTAAGAATAGGGAAACAGGATCATCCTGAGGGTGCAGTGGATTAAATAAGTCTTGTAGTCATCATGACATTATCACATGCTATCCTCTCTGTCCTTTCCTGAGGGACTCGCTGATTTTAGGACCATAAATCAGGCTTTAATGTGAGGATATTTACATTAAGCTTGGCCTGGTCTGCTGTTTCACCAGTGCTATTTACAAGCTATTTGCCACTAGTTTTGTCTTGATGACCCCGTGCTCTCCACGCCACTGAACATCGGGCAGAATAGCCTGTTGGAATAGTTTCACAGTTCATGGCAGTTGGGTTCTCTCACTGTAAGGCCTGTGCGAGCGCCGCGGTGCATTCAGGCAAAGAGCTAGAGCTTCTTTCACATGATCCGCATCAAAGTGCTTAACGCTGTGTAATTCTGTTCTTATTTCTAATGTCGGGAGTGTTGACGCCCCGACTCAGCAACTGCTCAACAAAATCGCTGCACCCTGATGCTCAGACTTTAAACTTTGACCTAGTTTGACAAAGAGTAAGTGCCTGAAGGCAGCAAGTCTCGTCATGTGAAAATCCTTAAGTTAAAGTGCACGACACAGCTGGACGCATGTGCATGTGTTCTGGTGCGGAGGTTGATTTTCATCCTGCGAAAATGTATTACAGGAAATATAATTTCATACCAAGAAATATCATTTCAGAGCTCATATAATATTCTTAATATGTGTATGTGTGAAAGTCACCTGGTTCATTGTAGATATTCACACATGAACACACACTTCGAATAAGCTTTAACAACTGAAATGCAAAAGAGCCAAAATCAGCTCTCACACACACGAATGTGTGTGTATTTGCTTGCACGTAGGTGCGTGTTGTTTTTTCTTTACAGTGTGTGGTGTCAAGGCAGCTTTCACGCTCCAGTGAAGAGAGGCTCATTAACTTAGTGCTCATTGATCTACACACCTACACACTCACACACTCGCAGAGAGTCTTCGAGATCTTTTATCAAAATTAGAAGAACGTAATTTTCAATTTTGGCTCCCAACAGTTATGAAAACGAGATAATCGAGATGAAACGATCATTGCGAGGCATTCTGTTTCGCAATGATGCTTTTGTTTTGTCTTGTGTTATAAATCCAGCCCACCTATTTTCTTTAGAGGTGCTTTCACCCCTCCCTAAAAGCCCAGACTCTCTCTCAGCCAGGCTGTGGCGTGTTTAGTTCAGCTCACTGCGGTCAGCTGAGCCGTCGTCTGCAAAAAACCCGGTCAAGCCAGCTCGTCGCTTGGATTTTTGAAAAGGATGAGAGAGTCTCATTTCAGCAATCCTTTGTCGCACTTTATGCACCAAATAGAAATGACATCAGGTCAAATGTGTAGTTACACGTACGTACATTACTGTCTCTGTCAGGTGTAGACATGGCTGTAGTCCTCAGCCATGTATCTGAATAACCCGGCCTGGCAGCATGACTGTCGAGCAGCGGGGGCGGGGGTGGTGGCGCGCTGGGTTCAGAACACCTGGCCTCCCTGCTGGTGGGGCAGGAATGTGCGGGGTTGAGGTGGATGCGGGTGGAAATTTGCAGCGTGCTCAGAACACGACCCCTGGTAACATTTAAAGGTGCCGGCGTCAGCAGGAAAAGCAAAAATCAGGGGAATGTGCTGCTTTAATCAAACCTGCATCTCTGTTTCTCTGCTCTGTTTTCCTGTGTGTGCATCGGCGTGTGCGCCCACATTACTGTCGAGTAGAGGGCCTCTTGTTATATAAATGAGGCAGCACTGTCCCGGCCCTCTTATGTTTCCAATCTTTGTGTGCAGTTTAGCTTTTCATTTGAATTTCCTTCAGTTTTTTCCCACTACACTGCAGTGGTGTTAGATAATAGTCCGTATGTTTAAAAACTGACTCTCCACTCTGACGAGCGATGATATTATTTTATTCTTCTCCAACTAACCCACTACACTGCTCTCTGTGGGAGGTGTGTGCAGGTTTGGAGGAATAAAGCTTTGGGAGATGATTCAGAGAAATGCAAAAGCAGCAGTGTGTGTGCTGTGAATTCAATCGATTGTTGAACCAGCTGTGTGCTCTTTGTGTCATGTTTGTTTCAGTAGTTGGTTGATTTTGCTTTTCACTGTGAATGAGTAATTTTGAATGTAATAGCTGGATGTTACATGATGATGACAAACAAACTCTGGTGGTCTGTGCTCAGACAGATCTGTGGTAGCGCCTTTAAAGACCTCCACAAAAATACACCTCGATTGGATTTTTATTTTCGCGTTTGTTGTGTTCTGTGTTAACACGTTTACGCTGGATGAGCAATTTGTTATTTGCAACGTTAGCTGAAGGCAAAAATGAAACCTGAAAATGTGCCCTTTCTGTGCCAGTGCTCGACAGCCATCACGGTGACATTTGCTCCATATGTACATTGAAAACATCAAGTGAAGTCAACCTATGTTTACATGCCCTGAGGACAAACCGAGCTGCGTGTTAACTGTGGGTTTCTTCCAGTGGTTGACACTGTTGACGCAATCAGACAGAGCTGTTTACGTGAAAGTCGACCATTTTCTTGCTCAGATTATTGCTGACATGAGGGACACATGAGTGGAAATGCCACGCTTCTATAAGCACATGACAGGCTTATTTTAAAATGAAAAGAGGGAAGTGGCTAACCAGCAGGTGTGAAGGAGGAAAAGGTGCAGGCAGACGTGTAGCAGAAGCTCAGGATTGAAGAATAGAAGAACATAAAGGCTAACGAGGGCAAAGTGAGAGAGGTGGATGTGGATTGGCTGATATTATGAGGATATTATGATGGTCAGGTTGGAGTACATGTGAGATGCCTCCACTGCAGCGACTTTGTCCAGGAGGAGCTGAAAAGAGCGACTGCTGAAAATGCCTGACAGTCTCCATTATCTGCATCTTTGATTCAGTGGGAATCTCTGTGACAGGTGTGGGGTTTTATGAATGGCTCTGTGTGTGTGTGTGTGTGTGAGTGTGGAAGTAAATGGCTGCTGCCTGGCACTGATGACTGTAATTTGCATAATGGACTCACAGGCCATACTGACAGTTAAAGACAGGGACGAGAGGAGAGGGAAAAACAAAGGGAGAGGGAAAAAAAGGCGAGTTTCAAGGAAAGTCGTGATCAAGGAAAGTTTAGAAGGGCTGCCGTCCAGTCAAAGTCAGATCTGATAACGCTTTTTAAATCCTCTAATTTCACAAAATTAGGATGCACTGGTGGGGTTGAGAGATTATTCTGTTCTCTTTCTACTAAGCCAGCTATCCTTTTCCATGTCTGCTCGCCCCGACCTTTTTCACAACAGACATTTAGCCTCGTCAAACACGGGTGTAACTAATAACATAATTAATCGCTGCATTGCACTGCAATAACTGCTGGGCCAGAGCTTTTGTTAACGTTATTAGTTCCACATGTGCTTTTTCTGCTACGACAAGTTAAAACGTCTGGTAGAAAGAAACAAACAGCGCTCTGATGATAAGAGTTTTTAACAGGGGTGAAAGGAAACACGCCGTTCATTTTGCAGCGATACAATCCTCCTTTTGTTTCCACTATGTTTCTCCTGATGTGGCGGGGAAATACCCTGAAGTTCATGTTTTCATGTGTGAAATAAAGAGCGTTTCTTTGAACACGATAGGAGGAGTGTGTGAGCCACTTGACTGACACGCTGGAATACATTTGATCCATGCTGCACACATGTGAAGCCTTCACCTTGTCAGCTGGCTGAGTGACTCACCTAGTTTGACCCTCGCGGCGTTCACTTGAATAATGTTTACTGTGAGTGTGTTTTACTTGCAGTGGTGTTGGACCTGTGAAAACCACAGGAAACCCAGCGGTTCAGCGCTGTTGTAAGCAAATTAAGTTTTTCAAACTCTAACGAAAATGATGGTCTGCAGGTTTTAGTTATTAACCAGTTACCCCCCTCACCAGCAAAGAAACGCTGGCACAAATTAACGATTTAATTTCAGTTTTTATGATACTGAAAGTGACTGAGAAGACGTGACAGTTTCAATATAAAAACACTCTTTTAGTGAATGTCTAAAATCAGTCTCAGGACTGGATGAGAACAATATCTAACAGCAGTTGAAGTTGAGGTTGACATAAATGTATAAAGTCACATTATTCATAGATGTTGGAGGTCAGACGTCAGTATGAGAAGCTGCACACAGCGTTTTACTCAGGACACACTGTCTGACTCCCTTCTTCCTTTTCCCATGTTGCATGTTTGTTGCCAAACAGAACAAATGTACAAATGTACAGATGGAGCATGTCATCTTAAATGTACCTTGTGGAGTTTTGTTTACATTTGTGTATCAGCAAAACAGCCTTTAACTGAAAACACAAGTCGATCCTCTTTGCACGCCAGCAAATGTGTCGAAGTGACTTTTCGATTCAGTGTCAAATAAGACGTGTTCGTGTTTGTAGATGAGGAGACAATAGCGAGAAAGTCTGCGGCTGTCTTTGTGTCGTGTCTTGGGCTGTTATTCAGCGTCATGTAATGAAGGACGGGTGGATGTTGCTGCTTCATAGAAAATGGCTCTATACAGATGTGGCATTTGACGGGAACGTAAACAGACGTGTCGTGAAATAAAACCCATGAAATGCAACGTTTTGTCCCATTCTTGTGGAGGACTCGTTATTTATGAAGCACACTGGGCTCTGATGCATAAAACGAAACATGCAGTTTCATTTCAGTTAAAGCTGCTGTTGCTAAAATCCGGCTCATCGTTAAAATCTACCAACAGCTCTGACTTGTGAGGAGGTCGCCAACCTCATGTCCTGTTTTACAGCTCGAAAATAAATACAAAACTGACAAACACTCAGAGTTAAAGGAGAGATCCGATCCGCTGTTCTGCGTTACGCTGAAGTAAGTAAGCAGCTGGGTGCTGGATTGGACTGTCTAACTTTTCTAATCAATGAGGTCGGGAACGCTGACTCAGGCTTTTCATTCATGCTCTTCAAGAGGCTTATTCCATAAGGGTTCAGCGAGGTTCAAGCAGAGGTTTGCAGACGTTTGCAACTCTGTGAGTGAGACTCACTGACCAGCTTAAGGAGACACTCTCATAAGAATCAGTACAATTGACTTAATTACAATAGCTCTTAATACCACTTAATTGAAATTGGGTTCATGTGCAGGAATTCAAACTTGAACTAGGAAGTAGCTCAGAAAGTAGCTCTTATGGATGCTTACGATGCAAGTTTTGAATGATAATACAGACTGGGAAGGTTTCAATTCAACCACACTTAAAGATTAGAAAAAGTGTTTTTCCAAGTCATGTTTTTTGCATGAATGATTGTAAAATGTATTAATTATAAAAGTGGAATCAACTGTAAAATGCAGCGTATCGCCGAAATTGTCAAAAGGAGGATGCAGCGTATAAAAATGGGGTGTGTTGTAGCTGCACGCGGAGGCCGTCTGTTTGATGAAAAACAGTGCAGTGTTAGTGTTACGTCAAACTCATTAACAGTCAAACATGCTGTCAGAACACGTCCTTCATGTGATGGCACATTCTTTGTGCACGCTTTCGGTTTCACGGTGGTTAATGTCAGAGCTGAAGGTGTCCTGCTGCCTCCTCTGCCGGCGTTGTCCTTTTTTATCCATGTGCTGGTTTGGCAGAGAGACGAAAACGGCAAGTTTAGAAACAGCACCGACATAAAAAATGTTTTTTCAATAATTCAGAGAAAAATCAACTTACTTCTCATAAGTTTTAAAAATAGTTACATTCTTGCCATGTGTATTATACTGCGAGGGTAACAGTGGCTCTTCTTCTTCTCTTTTCTTCTTCTTCTCTTCTTCTTCTTCTTGTCCTTCTTCTCTTCTCTTCTCTTCTCTTCAAAGAGACTTTAGCAATCAGATTACAAGCTGCACTGTATTGCTTTACCATCAGCCAGGGCCACATATGGCTATCCCTAAAGGGGGTCAGAGGTCATTCGCTGCCCACATTCCTTAAGCTGCAACTTCCCTGGCCCCTCCACCTCCCCCGCACACACACATTTTAAACGCTTTGTCTGAATCGGCCAATGAACAAATGACACAGACATGAAACAGCACTCTTTCTGCTGCTGTCGTTGCCCTACATAAAATCTGTACAAGTAAAGGGATCATGGGGTTTGTGGGATGCGGTAGGGGTGTTCGACTGGGAGGGAAGGGGTGGCGGAAACTGGGTGAAGGTCATTGAGGGCGGGTGTTTGGGTCTAAACAGGGACAGGTAGAAAGAGGATGGCTGACTGTGTTCAGTGGCTGTAAAGGAAGGAAATACCGGGAACAAGTCATTCTTTGAAGAGCAGATGTTTGCATTGCTCACATACAGTGTATGTCAGGTCAATGCAGACCTCCACTCACAGTGCACGTTTCATTTCCATGTTCTTATTTCATTGTCGTACACAGAGGGAGAGAGATCTGTGAGGGCTTTAAAGTTGTTTTTTTTCTATCATCTTTTCTGAAAACTCACAAGAATTCTGCAAATACACACACACACACACGCACTGGCACACATCTGTAATTGACCACCTGTTTGTCTGTGGCCTAGTTTACGCATTATGAAACACGGTGCAATGTACGATTCCTCTGGGATTCCTAACTGCTAGGCTCTCATTTCAATTGTTCCAAAGCATCACAAAGGGACAGAAAAAGCGTGTGTAGCACATCTTTTGAGTTTCTTTTGAAGAAATTGGGGGTATAAATAGAATTGTATGGGGCAAATGAAGTTCAGCAGTCGGCCTATATTGGAACTGGGAAAGGACATTGCACGCTTTGTAACTTTTCTCCTTTGAAGACTTTTGTTCTGTTGGTATAAATAAGAAATTAGAGGTGGGGGAATCACAGTTCAGTAGGTAATGTTCGGATAACTTTTATTGTTGTGCTTCTGTCGGTGTGTATCCGGATTGAGTTGAGCTCTGCACAGCCTGATTTTTGATGTCAGATAAGGCGCGTGTCTCTGTGTGTATGTGCATGTGTTGCAGCGGAGGTGTGTCATACATGTGTTTATATGAGAGGCGTGTGTTCCTGTGTACAGACAGGAAGGCTCCAGGACCGTCTGTGTTTGCAATAAGCTGACAGAGCCAGAGGAGCCCACCACTGAGGGAAGCTTTAGGGTCAAGACACACACACACACACACACACGCACTCACACTCACACTCACACTCCTGCCTGTTTGTAAGCTCTGCCGACTGCAGGAAGCAATAATGTTAGCGTGCTTCCGGAGATCCGGAGGCTTCTCTCGGGGGAGCGTGGCTGCCCTGTCCAGCTCAGCAGAGCAAAACTGAAAACACAACAGAGCAGAATGAAAGCCAAATACAGCAAAACAGAGCTTAAATTTAATGATGAACGAGACAGAATATAAACGAGAAAACAGAGCGCGTCGGGGTGTGGAAGGATAGAGCAAACACTGTACACTGGAGAGGATTGAGTAGCTGAACAAAAGCAAAGTGAAAACTGAAATAGTTGGTGTAAAAATTTAATCAGGACAAAACAACAGAGAAGAAAGTGTTTGAACCAAAAATAATCCCATTCTTTGCTTGTAGATGTGTAGACCAATTCATGAGTTTGCTGCAGGCTTAACAGGAAGCCTCGGCTACTTTCACAGAATCAAATATTACAATATATTTGACCAAAACTGGTGATAACAACAGTGTAACAGTATATATATTTACACCGGATTTGTTTTTTTTGAATTCAGATCATTTGCAGTCATATACAGAGGGATTTGGGGGGGGTTGCACATGACAGAGACGATCCGGCAGTGCAGGCTGTGGTCTTTAAATCGTCTTCAGCTGGATGGCAGAAAAATGTTGGGACAGGAAGAGAGCAGGGAGGATGAGGCGGCCTGTGGAGAGAGTCTGTGTGTCAGACCTCATCATCTGCGTCTCCCGTTGCTCTTCCACAGTGTGAGCCAGCGAGAGGAGAGCGTCCCTCTGTCCCTCCTTCCCTCCTTCCCTCCTTCCTTCTGCATGGCTTCATCTCTGCATTCCTCTCTCGCCGGTCCATTCGCTCTGTTTCCCTCGCTGACGGTGCTGGCATCATTCTGCGTTCTGCTGGTGGTCAGGATATATTGATCTCACCGGGTTGACCTACAGCATGACCGGAGTCACGCCTGGTTGGATATTACCTGTTTGCTGTCAGCTGCTGGGTCCTACGCTTCCTGTATTGCAGCTCAGTAGCATGTCTTTGTTAGACTCTCTCTGCCTGATAAACCCCCACATCCTTCAAACTCCACACGCCCAGTGTGGCGCTCAGGCCAGGGTGTCCCCCAGGCAGTTTGTTAGAGTAGGTGGAAAGCACTGTTAACCTACTGAGCTGATCAGACAGATACTGATGCATCTCACACTGTGATCAGTTTAGCTCCTAAATGACGACACAAACAGTTCCCTCGCTCATCACTTGCTGTGTAACGTAGCCCCTTGGCTCTTTTCTTCTGCAGGCTAATGCTGAATTTCATAACAGCGTAAGAATCTCTTCTAACGCGAGTGGGGGAGGTCGTTAATTTCAGGCGAGGCGGTGTGCCACTGTGAAAAACACTGCAGACTTTCCAGTAAAAGCTGTAGCCTGCGAGCCCCACCTGAGATAACCCTGGTGACATCATCAGGGATTAGTTTTCCAGACTTCTCCGGGGGCCACAGATGTTCAACTGTTCTCACATGCGAAGAAGTGCTGCCCTTATATAAAACTTAGCATGATGTGTAAAACTGGTTCGATGCTCCTTTTAAAGAGAACTTACTGGTATATGGGCTAATTCTCCCCTGAATGGGTCACACCAATAATGGTGGCTCATTGATTATGTGCTGACAGGGATAACAGTTATTGCTGGTATTAGTGGAATATTTGGGTGTCATGTGATGCACATGACCGTGTCAGACATTGAACTCCTGTCATGTGACCGAGGTGTTGAGTGAGAATAACGTGTTTAAGATGCCATCACACAACATGTACAATCAGTTATACAGTGAGCACACCAAAGCCACCCGTTAGATGTAATCGTCTCATGTTTTTGAGTGTATCCTGAATGTCTGGAGATGAGATGGAGGCCGTCGCTGCTGTTAGTGCTGGCCTCAAGTATAGATTTGTGTGTGTGTGTGTGTGTGTGTGTGTGTGTGTGTACGTACACAGTGTGCACACCATCTGCCGGTGGTCATGGGGGGTTGTGCTGATGTATAGTGACAAGCAGCTCAGACACGCAGAGGGCCCTCCATATATACTATATACACACACAAATATGCTCACACAGAGCCATCGTTACAAATACAGCTGCTCTTGATGACGGGGCCATGACCCATGTGGGGTTATTATGTCTCCTGTCAAGATGGATCACCAAAGAATAAAAAAAGCAGGAGGCGGAAAAGGAAGGGCACAGATCCCACTGCAATGGCATATGTTCCCCAACAAAATATGAAAAAAAAAATGAAAACATTGCTGCAACTACACAAAAACAGAGTGCTGGCATGTGAAACTCTCACTGCATTTATCTACAGATGGAGCGTTTTGTCACTCTCAGCTTGTTTTATTGAGCGTAAGCGGACAGTCAGTCCTTTTACAAACAATAATTTAGCATTTATGAGTTCACCATTGATGGGCAGCTTTGATGATGACAGCGTATTAGCCAGTAATAATTGTAACATTAACATTAAGTAGAATAAACATATTAGCTGGAGACTTTGCAGCTGCTTAACGTCACTGGACGTAAATTATTTTCAAGGAGTAGTCAGACATTTTGGAAAGAATGCTTATTCGCTTTTTTGCTGAGTAGAATGAGAAGATTGATACCGCTCTCGTTTGTGTATGCTAAATATGAAACCACTGCCAGCAGCTGGTTAGCATAGCTTAGCACAAAGACTGGACAAAGGGGAAACGGCTCTCTTGAATGGATTCCACACTGCACAGCATTTACAGCCGAAGCTAATCTGCAGTGTCCGTCAATAGATTGGCCACAACATAAATTAATCAAACTGGAATCAGGTAAAAATGAGTGCAAGTAAATAGCAAATGTAAAAAATGTTAAATGTTGAATGTTAATTTGGCAATACCAGCATATTTGTGATGAGTCAAAATCGGGAAATATCGGGTTAAATAAAAGAGAATTCTTCATTATTCATTCTTAGGCAGCAGAGTGATGATATCCTGCCATTTTTTAATGTATGTAAACTTGGACTGAGGCCACACGCGACCAGTTTGCAGTCTACAAAGACGAGGCGAGCAGTCAGACGCGGCCCTGGTAATCACAGGCTCGGCTGTGTTCTAAATGGAGCAGCTCCAGATTGAATTATTGTTATTTATTCCCACTGATGAGCAGACAGGCGTCCTTCAGTCACTGTTTTGTTCGTAAACGACGGCAGCAGCGCAATCACTGGAGGCGCTCCAGTTCAGGCATGTTGATGATGAACTGTTGTTCAAACACAGTCACGTTTTGAAATGAAGAAACACGGAGCGTTGTAGATGTTTGAGGCTCTTCTGCTCAGTGGTTTTGTTTTAACGGAGCTTGTGAGTGTCTCCACATCCCCTGCTCGGGAACGCGCAGCTTGCCTTCTCATTGACATTCTTTTCTCATGAAGCACTCGGTCTTCGCTGCTTCGCCCGGCTTGTACGGGCTTGCCCCGTTGTGTGGCTGCCTTGACTAAGTATATCATGTTGCACTGTACATTTGCTTATTGTTTTCTTTGCTGTCCCACTTTCCCGATGGCTGTTTTCTGGCCTTAGAGCACCTGTGTAGTCATATAGTATGTGTACATCACAGGCATTGGTGTGCTTGATGCTCCACTTGTTTTTATGTCCCACGCTGGTTCACTTACTCATCGTTTTCTCCTCTCTGCTGTGTGTTTGCTCGTTGCAGACCCTGGTAGGAGCGTGATGAGCGCGCGCTTCCGCTTGCCTGCTGGCAGATCCTACAATGTCCGGGCGACGGAGCTGGAGCGAGACAGGCAGCACACACAGGTTGTGTGCAACGTACTGCTGCTGGACAACACCGTCCAGGCGTTCAAAGTCAGCGTAAGTACCGCTCTGTCTCATCCCAAGTTTCACAAAGCTTCTCAAAAACAGCTTGTCTGAAGAAGGAATTTTACTATGCTGTCCAAAAAGAAACTACACAAATATACTCTATACACTAAACATACACCCTCGAGGTTTAAAATAACTTATATGGTAAAAACTGTGACACTTTGGATGTGGTGATCTTCTTGTTAGACCGTCTCTCATGGGGCAGGAGTCAAAGAGGGGACGCGGACGGAGAGACATGAGGTGTTATGGGAGCAATAAGTCAGTCAGACACGATGCATATATTTTTAGATTCAGAGTAACTTAGACCTCCCGTGCTTATGATTATCCTGAAGACGGAGATGCTCCTCGTAACTCCAGAACTTGCCTGATAATCATCACATTTTTAAAGTCAACCGGTGACAGCTATCTGTACGTTCAGGGGTAATTATAAACAGGAGCTGCTAATTGCTAATTCAGCATACTTTTAAAGTATATGAACAAATACAGGCTTGTGTCGTAACCCACAGCTAACTTTGTTGTTATATTCCTGCAGCACTGGCCCTCTCCTCTGTCCATTCATGTACAAATATTTGCCCGTTGTTGCTTTATTTTGGTTTGAAGGGAGTATGTCCTGTAATAGAATCAACTTGCTCAATAGACATTAATATGTACTCATCAGCTTAATGTTATTATCATGAGCTGATTGATTTTATTTTTCTTTTGGAGACTTAGAAACCCATTGATTTACTTCACCCTGAAGAAAACCCATCAAATTCATGTGATTATCGTCAATTAAAAAAGTAGAAATTCAAACAAGACAATAACTGGATGCTCATTAAGCCGTGCGGTGAGAAGCAGAATGAGTGAGCCCTCAAATAGTACGAGCAAACTCCAAAATAGAAAAACCAATATTTAACCTCCTCCTCCCTCTCATAACCCTTCCTCCCTCCACTTCTCCCATTACCGTAAATTTCCCCTCAAGCCCACCTCAAATTAACCTGAGAGTTGGTGGGGAAAGGCCTCTGTGTGTCTCTGCGCGTCCCACATCTGCTGTATTCTGATTAAACTAAAAGGTTAAAATGTCTTTTCTGACTCTGGCTTTGCGTTCATTGGTTGATCAGACACACATTTTTTTTTTTATTTTTTTTTTTTACAAGCTTTCAGTCACATGCAGTCACACCTTCAGGGGAAGGGAAATGAAAATGTGTGTGTGTGTGTGTGTGTGTGCGTGTGCGTGTGCGTGTGTGTGACGAGTTGGCTTGTGACTGACATCACGGCCGTCTGTCACTTCATGTGATAACACATTTCCTTTTCTCTCTCTGTCTTTGTGCCTTTCTTTATGTCTCCGTCTGACACCACGTGTTTGATCAGATTTATGTAGGGAAATTCCCTTTATGACTCAGAAAGTACAATTCCTTTAATAACATCCCCTCTGACAAATCACATCCTGTTGGTGTTCAAGTGTGTGTGTGAGTGCAGCTCACGGATGTGAACATGAGAACACGTCTATGCATGCTTATATATCGAGAGAAATACACCAATATGTCTGTTATGACTGTGCCACTCACAACACAGATTTTAAGATCCTGCGTCTGAGGTACTGTCACCATATTTTTGTCCATAACTCAACAAAACTTTGCACGTATGCCTCATAGGATAAAAGATAAAGTGATACCTCAAAGGTCAAAGGTTAGCATCACTGTCACATCATTAACTAGAATCACACATCATCATCAGAACTTCCATTGCACCATAAAGTCTTCACAACATAAATGAGTCTGGATGGATGTAAACCTCAACTAAGGAAAGTCTGTTTAAGTCCGACATATTTAAGTTCCTCCAGTCAAAATGTTCCATGCAAATACTCGGCTCTGCGCGTCGTTTCCCTCGCTTCTTCTCTGACGTTCGCCCTCTCTCTCGCTCCCCTCCCAGTTGGCTGAATTAAGGGTTTATTTCAACCAGACCAGAGTTGGTGGTGATCGTTAGAACAGTGGAAAGACAAACCAAGAAGTTTTCATTGAGTTTTATTTTGTTTCTGTCAAGTTTGAGTGAAGTGTGTTTTATGATGATAAAATTACTGTTTCTGTAAATGGAGTCTGGTGGCTTTGGCGAGAGCGATACAGCGGCTGTTTCTGGCTCAACAAAAAAGGGTTTTACTCTTGAACAAAAAGGGATCCTTTCCATAATGTTGTCAAACACTTACAATCGCAATCCGAGCCTGTCAGTGGCAAAATGAGGCACGTTTAGCGGACGTACATTAACGGTGCGCAAACACTCGCAGAGAGCAGCGCAGTCGTTCAGTGCTGCAGTCGCTTACACACAGTGGAAAATGAGGTCCATAAATCTAATTTCTCCCATTTGTCTGGGACACTGAAATCTTCCACCACATGTGAAACACATTTCAGTGGCATTTAAAATGTAATTTGGTCATTGAGGAACGTGATAAATGGTTTAAAATGGCTTTTATAATATATGTAGTATTTGTGTTTTCTTACTTTTAGGCTTGCCGACTACTGTAAATTTAACCTTTTGTTTAATCATCAGTGAAATTAGTCGTGAGGAACACCCCATTTTTGCCAGTTAGCTTGTAGCTGGTGTGTCCCTCACTTCCTGACACTCTTGCTGTTCTGCTCTACTCGTATCATCAAAAGGACTTGAGATATACACGGGGAGGAATTTCTGGTTTCAGTGCTGCATTATCAAACCCACGTCGATTCAAGCAAAAGCCCAGTTCGCTTGAATTTGCATCAGACATCTTGCATATTGCATCATTCCCTTCATGGTGTAACAGCCTCCTCTGAAATGTGGTCTTGAATGAAGTCCAGACAAAATAAAAGACAAATTGATTTGTATAAGCAGTATTACAGAGACTGTAGATCAGTGAGAGCACACAATAATCAGGATTATTATTTTAGTCCTAATTGTGTCTCTTGTATAAAACCTCCCTTCTCCTCCTTCTGTCTTTACATTTCTCCCTCTCTCCCACTCTGCTTCCTGCTCCAGACTCCCCCTGTTCCCCCCTCCTCGCCTCCTTCTGAATGAATGACTCGGTCTCTGTCAGTCTCTCTGTCAGTGTCATTGATCAGACCCCTGCAGCAGCAGTAACTTCCTGGAAAGACAAGCCATCCTCAGAGCAACAATACGTCTATTGATCCTCTCCCTGGCCGACTGGCCTTGATTCCAGCGGAAAGTGAAAATCCAGAAGCAGTCACTTACTGTCATGGGAACCGGAGCGTTTGTGGCGCGGGTGGGGGTCGGGTGGAGGGGGGGGGGGGGGGCGTGAGGGCTGGTGTTGATGATCTTACAGAGGGGAAGTCTTTGGCTGAAAGTGTAAAGCATAATCTGGTGTCGTTTTCAAGTTTAACAGATGACGAGACATTAAAAAGCCCGGCCCACTCCCGACCCACCCAGAGCGAGGTCAGAAGCAGGATTTATTCAGAGCGAAGTGACATGCAGCGGTAACCATAGTAAACACTTTGCGCCGCATAAGCATTCAGCCGTCTGCAGGAGCTGTTGGTAATCAAGTAGCTCTTAATAATGAGCGAGTAAGAGCAGCAAGAGGCAAAGGATAAATAATCCTGCAAAACGGCTGTAATTTAGTGCTGAATGAGGCCTCTGAATGAAAGACAAACGCACGACTGCGTGATTTAAAATGGAGGCCGTGCTCTCTCCCTAACCAAGTGCTTTGAATGGCCCTAACATAACCATAAAAGTCTTAATCATGCTTTGGTTGCCAGAGATTGCAGAGAGCCCAAGTAAACATAAACAGTGAATATTTTCCAGATACTTTTCGGATAAATGTTTTTGGTGAGCGGTATTTGCCCGTGCAGGTTGAATATCAGTGTAATTCCTATTTTAGCGACTTTACAGCCATTTGTGCACGCGCTGTGACCCATGGTTATTCATAAGCAAACCAACCATGTTAGGGATGACACGTTAGAGGGGAAGCTTTAATTAAACTAAAACGTCATGCAAGAAATAAGCCCTCTTAGCAGTGTAAAGAGCGAGGCGATGCATTGTTTGAACTCTTGTAGCGCAGATATCTCATGCTCCTGCCTCTGTGACCACAGCTGCTCTGTTTGTGTAAAATATTACTTCGTTTTCTAAGCGTGTCAGAGTTAGACGTTTGTGTGGAGGGTGGCTCAGCGTGTTTGTGTTTGTGTTGAAGGATGGGTGTGGCTGGGGGAGCTTTTTGCTTGCTTTGCTCCTTAATGTGGAGGTGTGTGCGGGTGGAATACAGTGAACGTGTGACTCTTAAGTTATTTCCTCCTTTTTTTTTTGGTCTAAATATGTAAAGATTATGGCCTCTTTTAAGTCTAAAGAGAGGATTTAATCCTTAAAGTGGACTCTTGACCACAGGGTCTATTTAGTAGCTGTTTGGGGGTCTTTTGATCATATCATGACCGTCAGGAGATCACTGCAATTTGTCCGTCATTTAATCTTGAGATGTGATTGAAAGCTCCTGAACTGCCACTAAACAGAGCTTGTCGTGAGATTGAACCATGAACTTTTTTCCAGCTCCAGTCCCTGGTTACAAATATCACTGAGCTGGCGAGGATGTAATTGTAGATGAGTGATACTAATATTTAGCAGCCTTGAGAGTGTCCACTCGCTGTGAGCGAGCTCTGATTGTCAGCTCAGCCTTCAGCTCATTCACAGCGAAGAAGGCTGTGGGACACAGGGGGTGTTTTCTTTTCTCTTTCTCTTTAGTCTAATTTGACCTCAGTAAATGTTCAAATTGGTGGATTCGTATAAAGCAGTCACACGGGTGGATATTTAGATGGCGAGTTTGCTTCCTGTTCGAGTTAACGTCCTTGTTTGTCGGAGTTTGCTGCAGAGTTTCGTGTGTGTTTCAGACACAGAAAGAGAGCGAGAGGCGACTCCCCCTCCACGTCGTTCCCTTCCTGTCTGGACAAGCTGCCTCACACATTCCTGAATTTCCATCATTCTTTAGCACAAACACGTACACACATTCAGCTGTTTCCTGTGGAAGGAAAAGAAATAAGGGGGGAAATAATATGTACGCGTCACTTCTTTTGTTGTTTGTCAACCTGCAGTAAGAAAATCCAGCCGTTTTCCTTCAGTCCACTTACTTCAGATGCTTGGGGTCTCTTCCCCTTCAACACTTCAGGCAGACCCTCCGGGTGAAAGACTTATCGCAGCATCACTCCCTCTCTCAGCCAGCCTCTTGTGCTCTGATCGCTCTGTCACCGCGTCTCCCTCCTCTCTCCTCGCTCTCACGCACACAGACACTATTTCAGTCAGTGGTGCTGCTGGACTGATGAAGATCAACACAAAGAGCGTTTGTCTCACACGACCGCATCGTCAATCACTCTTTTTCTCTGTCTGCCTGCCCGCTCGCTCTGTTTCTCTCTCTGTGTCTCTGTGACTCTCTGTCTTCCTCTTACTTTCTCTCAGTCGTCTGTTGTTCCCCCCATCGCGCTCTCTTTCTCCCTCTCTTGTCTTTATTGCTCTCTCCTTCAGTGTGTGTCTTTCTGTCTTTGAGACTCTTTCTGTCACTGAGTATCTTGAGCATGAGTTAGCCACAGTATGGAGTCTATATGTGTCTATATGTGTGTGTGTGTGTGTGTGTGTGTACATGCTTGCCTGTGTGCATGTTCCCGACTCACTTCTAACAATGTATGGCTGTTTGCTTCTGCAGTGGCAGCTATTGCACATTCGGCTCGCATGCTTTTAGAATACCAGAAGAGGCTAACACAGACACACACTCCCAAAAACATGGACACACACACACACACACACACATATAAACACATGTACACACACACACACACACACACACACACACAGAGTGGTGATGGGTTTCCTGGGAGCACAGTATAAAAAGTGCACAGAGGGCTCCCACATTCAGCTTGAAAAGCCGCTTCATACAAAGGGGAAGTAGTGGACACACACACACACACACACACACACACACACACACACACACACACACACAGTCTCTCAGACATGTCTATGAATAGCCTTACTTGGGGAAACATCATATTAAAGGCTTACATGGGTTTTTTTTTTTGGACCTCGCTCTCTTGGTTAAATCTTTTAAAGACTTTTCTGTTACTTTGTTAATTCAGCAGCCTGTTAATGATGCAGCTTGATTGTCTCTGAGTGTGTGCGTGATGTTTTATAATGTACGTGTATCCTGTCAACCAGTCAGTCAGAATGTCTGTAGACAACTCGTCTGTCCACGTTAGAGACGCACCGATCGTTTGGCCGGTGACTGGAATCAGACGGTATTTTTTTTAGTCGCCAGCTTCCTCAGATTCAGCCGGCTCGATGTTCAGAGAAAAGCCCTTTGATCAGATATAGCGAAATGACCTCGCCAACACTCCCAGCAGACAGCAGTGTGAGGGTTTTGTACCGAGATGTGCATGTTTTTAACAGTTTACTCCGTTTACCGTTCAACCATGATAGCAGAGCTGGAGGGGAGCGAGCAAGAAGGGAAGAAGCAGCATCAGCGTTGACTCACACTTAACAAGGCTTTGACAGCATTAGATTGCTAGCGAGCGCGCACACACACACACACACACACACACACACACACGCACACACGCAGAGCGTTAAAAGACTGCCGGTGATCCTAGAGGGCTGCCATGTCAACATGTCATCTGTCAACTATCATTCCGTTCGTTCTCTCCACACATGCAGGCTGTAAAAGTGTGTCACCAGGGTAAAGGGGAGAGGTGGGCGACTGTGTGTGTATGCGTGCGCGAATGTGTGTGTGTGTGTGTGTGTGTGTCTCTGTTCTCCCATGGGAGCTCTGATGGAGTCACACACTCGCGCTCCCTCTCTCTCAAAGTCGCAGCAGGATCAGGTGTGAATTTCTGCTCCACTTGTGGTCCCACAGTTTATCCTCTCGCCCTTCCTACTCTCTCATGAAACGATGTGATATTTATGATCTGTTTAAAAAATTATTGCTCACTTCTTTTTTTTTTTCAGCCTTTCATCCCGCTCGCCCTCTTTTCCCTCCGTCTTTCCTGTCTTTCTCAGCGGCTCCGCATGTGAAAGGGAAATGCCGTTTTTGTTCGCACGTCATTCTCACATTTTACCCGCTGGTTCGATCACAAGGCTGCGACATCAGTCCATTTGTTTTGAAAGTGAAATTAAAGGATTGCATTGTACACTGAACTGAAGGTCCAGGTTAGCTTTCATCTTCAATTCCTCTTCTCGAAAAGTGGTTCTCGTAACTGGAGTAAACTGGACTTTTTGCTGGTTGTGTGCAGTGTAAGGCTGATCGTAAAGCTGCTTCTTGTGCTTTAGCTGCATTTCCAAGTGAGTAAAAACACAACACCAATCGAAGTTTTGAGCAAAATGACCAAGTCATGAGCTATCAAGATTGTAAAAGAGGAAAATATATATAGCTTGAAACCGCGCTGAGCACTTCCTGTCTAAAGCCTTCTGAAAGCAGAACTTGTAGATTTAAAGTTACTTAACCGTGTTAAAGCACATTTAATTATTTCACTGAACTCTCGGCCTCTTTCTCAAAACGTTCCTCTTTCCACGTCTCTCCTTTATGCAAGATTGACCGCAGACAGACGGTGGTTTCACTGTGAACTCTGCCAGTCTTTATTCTTTTCAGCACAGTGCTGCGCTTTCTTATTTCAGCGAAGTCTTCCTCAGCAAACCTCTGACTCTTCTGTATCTGCCGCTGTCTAACTGCATGCCGTGCTCACACGTCAGGTCTCTTCTCATTGGTCGGTCTAGGTCATCGCTAGTGTTTCTGTATGTGATTGACACATTCATATTGTTTAATCAGTGGTTTTCCTTGTGAACATAACCGGGTGTATGGTGAGATCAGATGCTTACCCAACAAGCCAAGTCACCAAATGTTACTGTTTTCCTTTAGACAGCTGGTGAATGTGGAAACAGAGATCACATTCAAACAAGCCGATATGTAATTATGTCGATATGTTAATGGATACACACACACACACACACAAGTAGCTGAAGCGTCAGTGATTGATATATATGTTAAATGTTGTGTTGATCTTTCTTTGTGAGATGGTGTGGCTGAGCGGTCACCATACGGCAAAATACACGACAATAGCCCACACGTCGGCTTAATTCATTCATGTTCTTCCTCGTGTGGTTGGGAAGATATTAGATGTGGCGGAACATGCATGAATCGCACATGAATCTTGACTCGGTGAAACGTTTTCTGGAGCAGTGCGAGCGTTTGAATTATTTAGCGGAGTGAACAGGGATTTCTTTGAGCGAGCGGTCCCAGCACTGTGCTTCAGCCCTCTGCAGCACAGCACAGGATGCGGCCCAATCAGTTCCTCCCTCGTTCACGTGGCCTCGCTGTCTCCGCCGTGACCTTTCGCACGAGGACGTGATTCACAGATCTTTGTGCAAAGCAGCGCTTGTCCCGTTCCTCCTTCCCTCTTCTTCGCGGTGGAAATCGAGCGACAGATTCTAACTCTGTGTTTTTTCTGTCTCTCCTGCAGAAGTCGGATCATGGCCAGGTGTTGCTGGATGCTGTCTTTAAGCACCTGGAGCTGACTGAGAGAGACTACTTTGGCCTGCACTTGGCTGATGACTCCTTAGATTCGCCAGTCAGTATGACGTTTTTGATCTACAGGAGAAAATGTGTGTGAATGTCACAGGATGATAGATCAGGACTGTGTGTAAATAACTATCCAGGCTGCAGCTGCTGTTCGTGTCCATGCGCAGAGTGTTTGGGGATTTCTGTCAGGTGTGATATGTGTGTGTGGCCGGTGTTGAATAATTTAGGCTGTGTGTGTTCATGCTGGGGAAGCGTTCTGGTGTCTCTAAGTGTCTCTCAATCAATATTTTACAGCGCTGGCTCGATCCCAACAAGCCCATCAGGAAACAGTTAAAAAGTAGGTGAAACCCGCAGCACACCACCTTAACTAAACACACGTCTTTTTCAGGAATCGACTGAAAGCCGTAAAGGCGGGACAGGTCGCCACAGTCCGTCTTAATTGGCTGAAGTCCGGCCTCAGTGACGGTCCACGCTCCACCTCGAGCAAAAGTCTCCACTGAGCGCGGTTTAATACTCTGAATCTGCCTCCAGCAACGATTAAACCGCATTTCAACTCCACTCTTTTTTTTTTTTTTGATAATGAGTATTAGAATTCGTAACATGTAGAATAATTAAGAAGTAGCTCTGGTGAGAAATGCAGTCCTCCTCCAGCGTTGATTGAACTGTGTTTCAACTCTGTTTTTCTGCTGAGTGTTTGATTCATTGAGGAATAACCACAGGATTTCATATTTTACACCGTGCATGCAGTTAAACTGACGTGTTTGTATAAACGGAGGCTTGCTCATTTTACACTTGGAATATTATTATTATTATTTTTATTACTACTACTACTACTGCTACTAGCAGAAGTGTTATTTTTATTCTGCTTGTTTATATCCTGTGACAGCTGAAAAAAGATAAATAAGTGTGTAAGCTACATAAATAATACCAGTACATCAGTCAGTATCACTTTTGGCTTCCTATTTCCTGAAGTCAACCTTCTACATTATCTTAATAAAAACGAACACACATGCTCAGATTAGCATTTAAGTGCCTGGATAAATAGATGCAGCATATCTCAAGTCAGGCATTTGACTGTCAGATCTGCCAGGTTGCGTTTTCCCCTCTAACTGTGCGTCATTTTTTCCAGGAGGGTCTCCCCATAACTTGAGCTTCAGAGTCAAATTCTTTGTGACAGACCCCAGTAAACTTCAGGAAGAATACACACGGTAAGACATGCTGATTATCACCCACATGCATGCTCAGTGTTATCTGATGGATGGGGGTTAGGGTATTTTGGAAAGCTGCTAAGCTGGATTTATGCTTCATGCACGGGTTTAACGGGGGTCCTGACATAGATAACAGTGGTATAAATTTTGATTTATAGTTCAGTGTTTGATTTTGGGTGATCGCCAGTACAACTCTGGACCGGTGCATCATCCAAGATCAGGTTTTATCGCACTTTAATTATATCTCCTAGAGTACCTGTGTTTACATGGTTTCATTCAATTTGTGATGCAAGCGATGGAGGAAAGGTCAGACCTGTTTCGCTACACAACATAAGACTGCTAACGCCGTGCAGTCAGCGTATTTATAGTATGTTGTTTGGTTCAGAAATGGAGAGCGGTGAGCGGCAAAAGGGCCTTTGTGTGTACTATGTGTATGAATAGTAAAGGTATGTCCTCTGTGTAGGTAAATATAAAAAATGTTGAATGACAACAGTCCCAGGACGATCGTTCTCTGGTCCTCGTTCAGCCCAAAAAAAAAGAAAACCTCTGTGTTTTCGACGCCAACCCACAGTTCTGCGACCATAAGGTCTGCAGCACTGAGTTGTACATGAACAACGTGCAGAGGAGGCGTCACAACGCCATATCGCCTTCTCTGCCTGGTGTTTATTTCAGCCTCTCAGCCATGGCCTCATCAACACTTTGCGTGGAGCTTGTAACAGTGAATAGTGAGCCTCGGATCTGACGAGCTGATCTGCTGTAGTGTAAATTCAAGTCAACCAAAAGACGCTCCTAGACTATATTTAGATGCTAACGGTGTATCACACATCAACTGTGTAACTGTCTTTACTTACATCAGTGTATATATTGGCTGGTCTCTTATCCTAATGCACTGTGTTGTTTCCCCCCTCAGGTACCAATATTTTCTTCAGATCAAGCAGGATATATTAACTGGAAGGTGAGTCTGTCTTTGTTTCTGCATACATAAGAGTGGACAGTCCTACCTCATAAAGAGCTGCTGTAATAGAATTATTCTCATTGCATTAGAGAGCGTTGGTGGGTTTAAAGAGTTGTATGACTGCAGGAATTATGAATTTCTATACATGCGCAGACATACAGGCTCACTGGGCAGATGTACAAACACAGCCAGCGCGCTCGTACTGCTGCTTCTCTCTTTGTTTCTCCACATAAAAAGAACCCATGTTGTTTTTTTCTGTTTTACTGTTATAATCAAAGAGAACTTTGTATTGATCCAAGGCTGAATGTCTGTGTTGGTGTGTGTCTGTTCCTGTGGCTTCCAGATTGCCCTGTCCACACAACACGGCCGCACTGCTGGCGTCCTATGCCGTTCAATGTAAGTAGCTCCTAAAGCTCCCTGGATGCATCCACTCTTCATAACGACCAAAGGCAATTCATTAGGCCTCTCTTTAGCTACACACACTGTTAAACGTAATGACTGCGGTTGCTCCAGTGCATTTATAGCTAGTGCTCTGAAGCCATTATGATTCAATTAAGCTGTGTGGTGATATCTGATGGTATTTGCAGTGATATGAATATTCATTGCGATTGGGGCTCGGTTTTTACAATTGGGACTCGTCAAAAACAATAGTCAAATGAGCAACAGTGGCAAAATGGAAAAGCAATAGCGACTGTGCATTATTCTTCATTTCATCTCTGTTCATTGAGTAAAGGACGAATAAATGCTTTAGGTGTAATGTCCGGTTCAGTTTACTCGATCCAGACGATATTGTTGCAAACACTATCAACACTTTCATTTCAGAAACCCAGATTTTGCTACAGGCAACTCCATGAATTATACAGCACCCACTGCTTCCCTGTTTGTTGGTCCTTGCTTACAACGCTCTTCCAACACCTCATGGCCTACATTTTTCCAAAACCACTGGTTTAAAAAAAAAAAAAAAAAAAACATCTCTTCAGACCTACAGAGCAGTCAGTGCCAGTGGCCGCTCGCCCTCGTCCGCTGTTGTGTTTTAGTGTTTGGGTTAAATGCTGACTGGGCCCCTCTGTCATCAGAATAATGACTCCTGACACACCGGTCTGTCTGTCTGTCTCACTCGATCTTTCTCTTTTATTGCTGCTCATTGTTTCCGTGCAGCCTGTTTTTGCCTTCTGTCTGTTTCTTTCTTTTATCTCTGTTTAGTCTTTTTCATCCCTCTCTGCTTATCCCTTTCTTTTTATGTAGCACTCATAAACCCCCCTCTCTCACCCCCCTTCCCACTGCTCTCGCCCTCTTTCTGTCTCCCACCTCTCTGGCATATTTTGGGGGGAATTTGCAGTGCTACAGTATATAGGTCAGAGAAGAGATTTGGCCTAGACTACCAACACCATGATACTACTGCTTTTACTCCCCCCCCCCACACACACACACGCTCTCTAGCTAGGTCCATGTTGTCACTTCGCTCAGTGCCAGCCCAGATTATGAAGATAAATGTTTGCTTTGGGAAAAACGGCTTGAAGCAGCTGCTATGCTGCTAATTCAGTTAGCTCGCCCCGAGTGCCAGCACTGATCACTCCAAATCCCACACTAAAGCTCGCATTCTCAAAACCACAAATCCCACCCAGTAGACCTAAATTCTTGTTTAAAATTGACCAACTGTCTGAAAGCCACAGCAGCCCCCTCCTCAGAAATAGCACATTTTGGTAAAAGAAATCTTGAATTAGCACGCTTTTGCGTATTTTAAAGCCGGAGATGAGGGCTTGTGTAATGCAGCTTTTCTTATCTACAAAAATGCTGCATTGGTTTCCACTGAGCTGCATTGTGTTGCGTTTGTTAATTTATTCACATTGACAGTGGTGGTAAACGTGCAGACAGGTTTTCTGTCAGTGCTACCTGTTAATTAAGTTAAAGCATACACACACTTGCACACAGTTACCCACAATGCATGTAAATCCATCATCACAAATGGGGAGATGAATGTCTTGTTTGTGCTTTGTGAGTCGGTAGCATCATTATAAGGAGCCTGATCTCAAGCTCGTCTTTCCACTTTGAGCCAAGGTACAGCTGAGTATGGATTTCACATCAAAATATGAATAGAGATCAGCTTGTCAGTGAGTGTGTGAGCTTCATTGGCCCTAATATTGAACCTTGTTAAAGTAATAACTGCAGCATAAAATAAAACCACCACTTGCCCACTGTTCTCAGATGTAAAGTATTGACCGTACATATATTTCTCCCTGGAGCTGTGCGGACATCAATATGCGGGTGAGCTTGAATTGATTCGTTGGTCAATATGCTTAGGCTACCGGCTAGTAGGTTAGTCCAGGGACTACTTGAGTGAATTGATGCGTTTGAGCTTCAGCCGCCAGCTTGTGAGCTAATGGCTTCGGGGATTCGCTCTGAGCTGCTTCTCTCTGAAGGCTACGAGAGAGATGGGAATCATTGCTCTCTGGCTTTTATCTGCAATCACTCCTTTCTTCATCTTTGCTTGAAAAAAAAAACAAAAAAAAAAAACAGTCTTTTTGATTCTGCCGTCCTTTGTTATCTTGAGCCACTGTTAAATGCCTCTGGCTCTGTGTCTATATGAAGTGAATTCATCAGAAACAGACACAAAACACAGTTGTTCACTCCTAATTGATCTGTATTTGTCATTTAGCTTCTGGCACGTTCTTTACATTGGCTGTAATAGTGGCACACAGTTTTTGGATCAGCTTGGACCAGCTTCATGTACACTGAGGGGTAGCTGCTCCGATAACACAGTTCTGACAGGGTTGTTGTTGCCTTATTGCACTAAATGAGTTCAGTCTCTCAGTTTACACTTAAACACCAAGTACATTCATTGTCCACCCTGTGTGTGCCTGTGGTCATACTGCATACTGAACTGAAGATGGTGGTGATGGTGAAGGGCAGATGTTGTTACTGGATGTATGATAAGTATGAATGTATGGTAACATTTCCAGCCAATCCCTCAGCACAAGGTGCATTCACTCTAGCATAGCATCCACCATCACACGAAAAATCTATTTATGACAATCCTGTCGCAGTAATTTCTCTAAAGAGATAATTATGAAGCGTATCTGTGTCTTTCCTCATCCCTGCGTGTTAAATTGAGAGGGCGTTGATGTATTGACATTATATCAATCTCTCTCTCTGTAGCTGAGCTGGGGGACTACAATGAAACGGAGCATACAGCAGGATATCTGTCGGAGTACTGCTTCATCTCCAACCCCCCGCAAGACTTCCACAAGGAGGTCTCCAAACATCACCAGCAGCACAGGTACACTCAGATACACAAGCGAGCGCGTTCAGATGCCCCGTGGTGGAGGAAGTATTCTGATCCTTCACTTAAAAGTACTGATACCACACTGTGAAAATACTCTGGTACAAATAAGAGTCCTGCATTGTTTTTAAATTCAATCATCAGAATGTACTTAAAGTGTATAAATGTCTCCTGTGACTGTAAAGCCGTGATATATCATATTATTATCACCCATGCATTGATGTAAAAGCAGGATTTCACTATTGTTGTTGGTTGAGGTGCGACTAATTTTCATAAATGCAAAGCATCACATGTGAAAAGCTGGAGCCAGGAAATATTTTTGATTTTTAGGTGAAAGATGATCAAAATAGTTACCATCTTCTGTATTATATTTCAGTCTATCTATATTTGGTATTATGTGTGTGTGTATGTATTTATAGTCTATGTATGTATTGTTAAAAGGTACAGTAGATCAATTTATAAGAAAGTGTCACACTGGATTTTATAAGCTCTTCATATGTTTTATTTAAAAAGTAAGTAGTAACTAATGCTGTCAAATAAATGTAATGAAGTGAAAGTACAAAAAGAAGATACCAAAATTAAGTAGAAGTACCTCGAATTTGTTCTAAAGTAGAGTAAATGTACTTACATTCAGCCTGTGCAAATGCAAGTACAAACACAAAGGAGCTGATAACACATAACCTGTGCATGTGACCTGGAAAATCACTCAAAAATGACCTTGAAACGATGCCTGCGTGTCCAGATAAAGAGGCTGTTCGTGCCACTGTCACGTCAAATATTGTTATAAGGACACCATTTGTTGCAGTAAAAGTATTTAATTCATGTAACTGTAACATGTTTTTCTTAAACTGAGAATATGTAAGAAAACTCACTGCTTTACATCCTTCATGGTTAACATGCAGATGCACACAGACACTCACACGACTTTAGTGCCACAGCTTACCTTGTTTGTTTTTGCGCCCATCCCTCTCTCTCTCTCCTTCTCCATATGTCTCTTTAACACACCCCCTCTCTCTCTCCTTACCCCCTCATCTCTCTCCTCTCTCTCTCTCTCTCTCAGTGGTCTATCTCCTGCCCAGTCAGAGTTTAATTATCTGAACACAGCACGCACGCTGGAGCTCTACGGGGTAGAGCTGCACTATGCAAGGGTAAGTAAGGTTTTACTCTGCGGCTGTTAGCGCTCTTCTGCTTTGCTGTGTGTGTTTGTTGAAGACATACAGTCACAGACATATACAGTTTGTGTTTCTAAGATAATGTTTGCCTTGTGCCTCAGCAAAAGCCCCGTGACCTGCTGAACATGATCATATCTGTGAGCTCACTCTAGCTGCGTCCCTCCTCCATAAAAACCCTGAGCAGCACAGGATAATTTGGTACATATCAACCGCCGACCATCAGCATCTCCATCATAAAGTCCCAATCTGCTCCGCTCTCTTACACATTGTTGATCCAACGCTGCTGTCATCTCTGCAGCAGCTGAGGAGCAGTGAGAACAGGTTGGAGGAGCTGCAGTGTGTACAGTTGGTGTTGATGCCACACATTGGCGTTCAGCTCTCACTGAAACAGCAACAGATAGTAGCAGGGTAGCCAAGTCATTATTTAGACTGGTGTTGGTGTTATGGATTTCTGTTGGATAGCTATGCAGAAAACATGACATGAATCTCAGTTATTACGTGTCCGATCTTCTCTGGCTGCTCTGGGAATTGTGTTAAAACTCATGGATTTGGACTTTAATTTGGTTTCAAGCGTAAACAAGCTTTAACAGCCCTCAAACTCGCTGACCTTGAGCTACTACTCACATGTCAGGAGGTGATTTTTTTTTATTTTCTTCAGTTCAGAAAGTGATTTGGTACTGATTATTTTGAGGAGGCAATTAAATAACCATTGCTTGCATCATTAGGTTGGGGAGTTGTCTTGCTTTTATGTTTAATGATATGTTTTCGAGAGGTAAAAGGCTAATCATTTATAAGCAGTATATTTTTGAACGTTAGCATCAGCAGCAGTCAAGAAAGAAACATGGAGAGTGTTCCTTAAATGAGGCAACCAGCTAGAAATCATCATCATCATCATCATCATCATCATCATCATCATCATCATCATCTTGAACACATTGTGTGAATCTGAGGTGGCTTATAGTCTCCAGGCTGGTTTTCCAGTTTAGGTGCTGCATGATTATCGATTGTAAACGGTGCATCAGAACTTTAAGAAAATCAATGCTGTTGTCTCCATGAAGCAGCACAAGACAGACATTTATTCAGCGCTGTCATCATCAGGATCACGTTGCACACGCAGGATGTCCACCTCATACTGTATAAAATTACATTTCTAAATTAGATAATCAATTAGGACAGAAGTCGAAACATGTTGGAAGATCCTCTCGAATTTACTGTGGATGTTTATTAGACCCTGACCTGAACCCGTCCACACGAACTCTGTTCTTGTCCCACACAGATCAGATTCTTATAATGACTCTGTGCCGGGCCTCAGCCGTCGTCAGAGACGTTGTGTTTTCCGTACATCCGTCCCATTCTCGTGAGCGCCAGGAGGGATTTCTTTAAATTTGGCACGAACATTGACTCGGACTCAAGGATGAGAAATTAGATCTTGATGGCCAAAGGTCACTCATAGGATAAACTGATGCAATGATGACATTTTATATCCAAAAGGTCAAAGTTCGACTTGACTGTGATGTCATCTCTGGCCATTATTCCACACCATAACTCAGGAACAGAAGGGGAGATTGTGACCATATTTCACATTTGGTCAGGTACTGAATTGGTGACACTAATCTTCAGTGTCCACCTTGAAACTGTGATCTTCTGTGCTGTGCTGCTCGAAGATGTGTGTGAAAGATTTTAAGATTTGTAGCTTCTTTGCAGTAACGTCCACATTTGAAGCATTGTAGTCCACAGCAAGCTTATTGGTTTTGCTGATATTGAGCTTCAGGTGATTGTCTCTTCACCGTGTGAAGAAGCTCTCTGTCAGCCCTCTGTGCTCCTCTGGAAATCATACATAACAATCTAGTGGTAACTTCTCTTAAAAAATGCCCAAAAAATACACATAATACTTTTTATTAAACTTCTTCGTAGTCGTCACTACATATATTATTTAAGTCTGGACAGACATGGATGTAAACTGCAATATGGTTGGCGAAGGCAAACAACCACGAGGCGGTAATTCTAGTTTTCATCTGTGTGGGTTTCTTCAGGGTCTCATTAACCTCAGCTCTTAGTTTGAGGCAGGTGCTCTGTTTTCAGCAACCTCTGCTTGTTTGGTAGCAGTGAGGAAGCCTAAAAAGATGTCCTCTCTCTTTTTTTTTTTTTCTTGTCGTCCTCTGTGAGTTTGTTCGACTCTGCCTCCATCTTCTCCACACACACGCTCCGTCACACACACTGTTCTCCTCTCTCCAGGACCAGAGCAACACAGAGATTCTTATTGGGGTGATGTCCGCCGGCATTGTGATTTACAAGAACAGGGTACGGATCAACTATTTCCCATGGTGAGTGACACACACACGAAACATAAAAGCGCATGTTGCATTAGGTGCGGGGGTCGAGTAAGAAGCCTTGAAAACCTAAGAACCAAAAAGTGGAAAAACAGAAGCAAACAAGTGAGGAAAGCAGTTTTTGTGATGGGATTTGCACGGTGCTCCTGCGAGACGTTGCTTTCAAAGTGTGAGGAGAAGCAGATGTTGTGGGTGGTGTTGGTGAGAACTTTGGGACCAGTGATGATCGTATCAGATTTGTCACAGTTCAGTTTTAGAAAGCTGGCTTGCATCCATGATTTAATTTAAGTCAGGCAGTTGGTCAGGGTGGAGTTGAGTTGCAGTGGCAATGGATTTAGCGGATATGTAATCATCAGCTTAGCAGTGGTAGTGGAGACCGTGAAAACAGATGAAATCACAGAGGGGGAGCAGGTAGAGGATGGACAGGAGAGGACCGAGTACTGAACCCTGCGGGATGCCTTGGAAGTGAACAGTGGAGGAGGAGGTGCTGCTGTTAATGCTTCATCAGGTTTTTAATGCAGAATTTCCATCTGTGTTTCCAGTTAGGAAGCAAGTTGGAAAATTCCTCCCTGATTGTTGGAGGGCAAAATATCACCAGAAAGAGATAAAACATAAAGCACACATGCATACAACAGTTTCAGTTACACCTGCTGGAAGCCCACAAGCAAGGCTGCTGAAAACTAACTGTTAGAGTGAAGCTACTCTGCGGCCAAAACCTGGCAGCTCTCAGGTGTGAATGAGTGGAGCTGTGGACAGAAAATAGAACAGTGCTGGAAAGAAAAACAAGCTTCCTCCATTGATATTTTCATATTAAAAGCAGAGTCACCACGAGTGGCTCCACTGGAACAGTTGAATCTTTGCTGCGTTGCTTTCTGTGGTTCCAGCAGTAATTGCTAACAAGACTACAGAGCCAGATTTCCTCTGATGAAGGGAGTCAAACTGTGGATATTCTTGTCGCAAGCCCACCTCTCTGTCCGTCAGTCTGCTGCCAGCTCCACTTGATCCGCCTCCAGGGACCCTTTTTGCTAGAAATGTGCTGCGTAATATTTTGGTAACCTCTCACATAGTGATTATGACCTGGCGTATTAATGTTTAAGCCTGATCTTTTCGAGAATTATGCAGATGATTCTACCAGATTTTTGGAGGGGGAGGACTTCATGTTAAACTGGTTTTCCTGGAAATATTATAGACATTAAATCTGCTCGCTCTCCCTCTCCTTTTATCCTCCATTCACCTCTCTCAGTCTAATTCAGTTACTCTCATCACTTTATGTCTCTTGCTCTTGTTCTCCCTCCAAAGCATTGATTCTTGGAAATCTCCCATACTCTGCTGCTGCACTGTGGGAGGCTAAATGTTAATGGGTGCCGGGGGTGGGAGAGTAACTACTCAAATCCCTGTAACTCCGGAAGATAATTCACTTGTGTGTAGGCTTAACACACACACCCACCCTGACCAAATGCACATAGCAGCTGGTGTGTGTGTGTTCATGTGTGTGAACATCACTGAATGCCTGACAAGAGTAATGTATGTCTGCGGGAAGACGAGCTTGAGTGTGTGTTCAGGTAGGATTTTGTATCACTGACATTTTTGGGACCCACGGCATAAATCTGGGGAGCCGCCGAACATTTGGGAACCGAAAGCCGAGCCATGAAATTTTTAAGGTAAAGACTTGGTTTTTGGTCAGGCTTAGGTTAACTCTGCGTGGAATGAACATAAATCAATGCAAAGGCCTCCTAAGTGGGGAAGTGTGTGCACGCATGTGTGTGTGTGCGTATCCAGTCAGTTGAGCTAAATTTAGAGACCAACTCTGGTGTCCCCAGCAGCTGTCCACTACCATGTGTGTGAAAGACAGAGACGTCATAGTCAACAGAGTCTCTCAACCCGATACTCACTGAATTTTTTCTCCCTCTTCATCGTCTCTTTAACAGAGGCTCAGTGTTTCTACATCTGCTTCAGTCCTGTCACCTCTCGCGGTGTCTCCTCTCGTCATTTTTCCTCTTTCTTGTCGTAAATTTAACTCTGAGATACAGTGAGGAAGGGAGAGAGAAACATTTAGACTCGCCTCTTTCCTACTGTCCACTGCAGCCTGACAAATGAGCCACACTTCGATGGGGCATGACTCACATTCTGCCTAAGCATGTGTGTGTTTGTCCATGTAAGTGTGTGTGTGTGTGTGTGTGTGTGTGTGTGAGTAAGTATGTAAAATATATTTAGCAGGGAGTGATGAGTCACAGCAGCAACGGAGCTCTGGGGAGGGATTATGTTACTCTGCTGCTCATCAGCAGACCACTTACTGTGGCCGGGCGTGTGTGGTCTTCTGATTCCAACATTATTTTATACCGTTTCTTCCTCTTTAGACGCATGACTACAAAATAGACTGATTTTTGAGTAAAGGTGCATCATTGAACCGCCAGGAGACTCCAGTGCGTTTGTACTCTTATAACCCATTTCTTCCAGCTATGGAAGGAGGTCAGAGGTTACACGAAGAGCTGGGATGTGACACCCTGGTCAGAACAGGCGATTCATTGAGAGATGTACCTGTTGTGCTTCTGTCCACGTTGCCAGTCAGCTCACCTGCATGCTGCTTAGAATATGCTGGAGTATGACTGAGCTTTAACTTGTGCATAGTAAAATGAAGAAAATTATTTATTTTTTATTTTCACCTTTCCAACTAGTTTCCAAAGATACCAAATGTGCCAGGCCCGGTTCCAGTCCTCTGAATAGACGTCCACATCTCAGATTATTATTATTTTTGTTTTAGTGATTTCAATAGGTCTGGTGTTGTGCCCATCGATGGGTCTGTCTGTATGTTGGAGAAGCAGTCGACCAATTAAAACTGATCAGGAATATCGACATTTTGTGTCAGCATAGCCAGATTAGCAAATTTTGATTTTGGGTTTGATTATTTCACTCAGCTTCATCTTCAGCACTGGAACAAGGATGGGCCAGTGTGGAATAATGAGATTTAGGAGTTGGACAGGTAGAATCACAGTATCATGACACTTTATTATTTTTATTAGCCTGAATTGCAAGCAAAATAATGCAAAACATTAATGTTTACTGTTACAGGTTTGTACTAGAGCAGTAATCATCACATAGCATCCCTATTAATAGCTGGCCATGGTCATTAGGAGAAGCACCATTTAGCAAACATAATGAAATTAAAAAGCAGTGATCATAATGTGACTCATCAGGCAGGCATGACACTGTTTGACTCAGTTGCACAGCACGTACTATTTTCTTCAGCACATTATTAGTAGATTTTGTTTGTGCTACTAGTGTGAAACATTCTTCTGTGTTATGGTTTTCAGATAATTAAATACCTTCATGGTTTATTCATTTTTATCATTGAAAATTTTCAGTGTTCAAGATTGTTACACTGTTTTGTGTTGGGGCATGTTTTCTACTTTTTGCGAATACGACTGTAACATCAGTGTCTCAGTACAGGTGAGGGGAGGTTGTGGAGACACTAACTTCTGTTTTGGATTGTCTGTCTTTTCCTACTTCCAGGTTGAAAATAGTGAAAATCTCCTTCAAGTGCAAACAGTTCTTCATTCAGCTGAGAAGAGAGGTGGTAGGTACACACACACACACACACACACACACACACACACACACACACACACACACACACACACTTCTTATCCCTAACCACCCTCCTACTGTGTTTATGACCAAATCAAGTAGCTTAGCCAGTGTCTGTGTATACGTGTGCGTTTTTCTACTGTGGATGCCCTGTAGAGGTTAACTGAGCTCTGTCTGAATATGTGTGTGCAATCAGTGTGAGATTAACCCCCTGCTGTCTGTGTCCTGGTTGACTCTGCTTTAATCCCTCACGGTGTCCTACATCCCTTGTTTGACACATGCATCTCTTTCTCTTCTAAATGCACCTAAATGCTCTATAGACATTTGGATCTGTGTACTGTCACAGCCAGCTTGATGTTTATTTATGTTATTCCACCTTGCAGTGCTCTTAGAATTGAAGCCTTCATTATTTATATAAGAAAATATATCAAAACTTGTTAATTGCAAGCAGGTAAATCTGAACAGGTAGCCAATGGGTAATGGATAAATGGTTGAAATAGATGATAAAACGTAATAAATTAACTGTTCAAATTGTTGGCTAAAAGTACTGGTTAAATAGTAGAATAAACAGATAAAACAGTTAGCTACAGGTAACAGATAAACAGTTAAAACAGTTAGCTACAGGTAACAGATAAACAGTTAAAACAGTTAGCTACAGGTAACAGATAAACAGTTAAAACAGTTAGCTACAGGTAACAGATAAACAGTTAAAACAGTTAGCTAAAGGTAACAATTAAACAGTTAAAACAGTTAGCTACAGGTAACGGATAAACAGTTAAAACAGTTAGCTAAAGGTAACGGATAAACAGTTAAAACAGCTGGCTAAAGGTAATGGATAAACAGTTAGTTAAAGGTAACAAACAGTTAAAACAGTTACCTACAGGTAACAGATAAACAGTTGAAACAGTTAGCTAAAGGTAAAACAGTTAGCTAAAGGTAACAGATAAACATTTAGCTAAAGGTAACGGATAGACATTTGAAACAGTTAGCTAAAAGTAACGGACAAACAATTGAAATAGCTATCTTGAGTTCATCTGACAAAAAATGTTGTGGTTTATTATATTTTACTATCATTTGGATAAATGTACCCACTGCCTGTCTTTACTGCATGTATCTATCTTTACTTTCATCACTGCTGAATTTAGAAACTGACCGCCTACTGGTCACCCACTGTGACCTCTCATGCTGAATACCAACGTGTTATTCAGTGGCCCACTAACCGTTTTCTCCTCTCTGTGAACAGACTGAGACCCGGGAAACGCTGCTGGGTTTCAACATGGTGAACTATCGGGCCTGTAAAAACCTGTGGAAGGCCTGTGTGGAGCACCACACCTTCTTCAGGCTGGAGCGGCCCATCCCACCGCAGAAGAACTTCTTCGCTCACTACTTCACTCTGGGCTCAAAATTCAGATACTGGTGAGAACAAGAGAACGCAGACACAGATACAGACTCAGAGGAACGTGGAGAGAACCCACAGAGCACACAGGGAATCTCTGTACACACACGTACACTCACTCGTTGGTCAGACTTGTTGATGCGTTGTCTGTATTTCCTTCTCTGACTCTCAGCAGTAGTCATACTTCAAACATCAACAGAAGCAGAGGTTTGTTTGGATGTCGATGCAGTTGTTTCATTTTGGGTTAAGAGGCCGAAAAACTGGAAGGCTAGCGGGTGCCTCTCGTGCTACCTTCCCAAAGAACACCACAGTTTAATTATTCAGGGTTTACCTCATAAAAAGAGGGAAAAAACAACTGTTGTGTTTGGCCTTGCAGCCATTCTTTTGAGTTTTGAAGGAATACTTTGTGTGTTTATGTCCATGTGCAAGTCACAGACGCCGGTTCATTGGTGATATTCTTTACATTCAGAACCTCGTGCTTTAGAGTCGGAAAGAGGATTGACATATTGAAATACAATGACTTCTACAAAGATTTTACCCAGTACTATATTATGCCATTGTCTTGTGACAGCTTAGTGTCACTTCACTTGGAACTTTTTTATTTCCCTTTTCTCTGAAATATGAGTGAGAGATGAACTGAGAGTCTGAGGTCTTGTGATGTATTATTGAGCAGCAGTGATGCAACGTGAGTGAGCTTTGATCTGATGTTTGGCTTGATGGTGTGTGTGTGTGTGTGGGGGGGGGGGGGGGGGTGTTATCGCCCTTTCTGTAAGATACTGACTGACTTCCAATAAGGATACAGTTATGAATTGTGAGTTTCTGTTGTTAACATGTAATTAGCAGTGTACCAGCTGATGAAATATCCATATTGAATATATTGGTATGCACTTGTTACTGGCTGGCACATGCCTAACTCTTAATACTGTTGTTATTTTTAACTGATTTCTTCTTTTTAAGGGAGACTTTTTCAGAAAGATTTAAGAGAAATAGCTCTTTTATTCAAGAACAAACTGTACATTCCTGTTATTCCATTCCAGTGTGTCACTTCATGCCGAGTGAAACCTTGCTAAAGTTAAAGATTTTCAGCCTGTTTCATTTCAGTTAAAGTTTAAGACAGTCAGCTGACTGTTGTTTGTGTTTTCTCTGTCTGTAGCGGGCGGACGGAGGTGCAGTCTGTGCAGTATGGAAAGGAGAAAGGCATCAAGGACAGAGTATTTGCCAGGTAATCGCCGTGTCTTCCTGGGTTAGGTTGAATCTAACCATTACGAGCCTCCAAGGGAACTTTAATGTTGTATTGTTTTTATTCTGGCCACAGTCCAATTAATGCTTTGGTCTGCGCAGATCTCCCAGCAAGCCCTTGGCCAGGAAGTTGCTGGGTGGAACTGACTGGGAGTCAGTCAGCAGGAACAGCCTATCAGATGAGAGACTGGAGACCCAGAGCCTGCCCACTCGCTCGCCGCCCGGGACGCCCAATCAGTGAGTCAGGCTTCACACCAGGCTGAGATTCAGTTCAGCTTCATTTCAATGAAGGCAGTGGAAATGTAAATGTAATGATAATCAAGACGGTGAGGGATGTTAAAATTACTGTATTGACAGCAAATGAACTGCACACATTTCAGTTCTCCCCGGAACATTTGAGGTTTGATTCCCAGCCCGTTAACATTAAGTGTCTTTGCGTGTGCTCATCAGGAACTCGCTGTTTGTACAAGAGGGCACGCGACTACGCCCGTCGTCTGTTGGCCACCTGGTCGATCACGTGATCCACGCTTCACCCAGCCTCCCCGTCTTCTCCTCCAATCACAAGTCAGCATCGTCCACACAGGCCAACAGCATCAGCTTGGACTCCACGCCGTAAGTCTTGGATGACGCTCCGACTGTCATGGAAACGTTTCTTTACTCTTGCTTTTGATGCACACACGTCCCGCCCTCCTTCTTTTAAAGCTCTTTCTCTTTGGGGAAAAAAAAAAAAACAAACACGATCAACCTTTGACTCGGTGGCAGGGAGATAGATTTCACTGTAAATGAACTGCCTCATAAATAAAGCACCGCTCCAAAACAGCCGCCCTTTAATTTTGCAGTTTAATTTTACTCATCGGTGTTAGTGCCACTCTGTCTGACTCCGCTGCTGAGTTGACTGGTTTTTAAATGTCTGTCTGTGTCTGTGGCTTCTCCCAACAGTTCACACCCTCTCCCAGTGTCACTTAGCCGGCCCCATTGAAGAGATGAACCCTTTGAAAAACAGCCTGTAAAATGTGTTTATAGCGCGTAGCAGGGCGGAGAGCTTGTACAACAGGGCTGAACTAGGAATTAGTGCGTCTGTGTGTCACAAACTATAAACTATATGGTGAATTCCTTTTAACTTCGACAATAAAGTTCCACGTTTCTGTTTCGAGGCCTGAAAGCCTGTGAGTTTGTGTATCTGCAGAAAACACTGATTTTTGGAATCCGTCTTTGACTAAACTTCAGTTCACACATTCTCAACTTCCAAAATGTTACAGCACGGCCTTCAGCACATTGGTATTTGATTGCTAATTGATCATAAACCTGGTGGGATGTAAGGTGGAAATACTTTTTGAACTGCAAACCAAGTGCTTAGCCCTCTTGCTCACTCGCTCAGCAGTGCTTGGTGGACGAGCTAGCGCGATGCTAAAGGATCTAATAATGTTCAGTCAGTGACTGTTTGTTCTGAATGATAATCCTGAATGTATATATACATATATAAACAAACTTAAAGCCACTTGATAAATGCTTAAAATATTATGGAATTATGTTTGATTGTCCAGCTGGAGGATTTTGCTATATCGAGCTGGAAATGAGCCATTAGTCTAAGATGCACACATGTGCTGTTGGCCTGGATCGGTTTGTGCTTCAGTGTGTGTGATTTGACTGAGGCAGAAGAGTGTGTGTGTGTGTGTGTGTGTGTGTGTGTGTGTGTGAAAGAGAGAGAGAATAGAGATGGAGGGATGGAACATTTCTCAGTTGGAGATCAGAGTGGTTAAGTAACATTACAGTGGTAGTTCCGCTGCCTACAAAGCTACACACACACACACACACACACACACACACACACACATATACACACACCCACAGACAAGCGCACGCCAAGTTGTTGGCTCATCGCTCTGTTCCAAAGCCAAAAGATGACATAATCACCTGCTCTCTCTTCCTCAGACAACACACACATTATCCATGCATATTATTTATTGTGCATCGTGTCAGTCATGTTTTCAATACCCACGAACTTTCACTTTTAAGCAAAACTACTAAAATATGTATTTATATGAGTGTGCAGTTTGGTGTTTTTTTCAGCATTTCACCTTTTCTCTGTCAGCCTGTTGTCAGATTTGTTTGACCAGAAGTACCTTTTGACAATGTTTTTACATAATTTGCGCACATGTGATGCGTTATGGCATCATTCTCCTCATGTGTGCGTGTTATCATTGTACAGTCGATCATCGACATGCAGCTGCTCTCAAAACTGCATTAAGCTTTTAGCACAAATACTATTCACCACAGTGTTGGGATGAGTCAGATTAAACTGGTACATGATGTCTTGAGCTGATAGCTGTCTGTAAATAGAGTTCGTTTGCACAAGCACTCAATGGCAGATAGAGGAAACTTGGTGAAAGTGAATGTTTTGTCAGTTTTTCAGCAAATGTCAGCGTCCCAAGATCCCAGTCTCCCAATTTTCTTGCCAAAATCATTTTACCACTCCATAGAGAAGATTAGTTTATCCTTTATTTGGGCCTTGAAAAAGCCAAGGATGAGAAATGAAATCCCTCACAAGCTCAGATCTGGGTGTTGGCTGGACCATCCTAATCCCAGATATTAACACTGGGCTGCAAATATTCAGCAAATAGTTGACTGGTTCCAATTTCTAAAAGTTAAGTTATTGTGAAAAGAAATAAACTCATGTTTTCTATCATCTCTCTTAGCTTCAGTTGCTCCGAAATGCCTCCTCCAGTATTGTCAGGTCCATCACTTTGCTCAGGCCCATAATCCAAATTTTCCCAATGTTCCTCCCAAGATTTTCCTCCAATAAAAACTAAATTAGAATCTGCTTTTTGTCCCACAGGCCGCAGTTATATGTTGTGTTAGTTCCACACATAAGCCATACAACAAAGCCATAACCCCTGGGATGCTCTCTCTATAATATTCTGTTTTTAGTTGTGTAGAGTGAAAATGATCTGTTTAGCTGACCGCGATGCATTACAGTGGTGGTTTTTAAAATGCAGTGTCTTTATTTCCTTGACAGCACTGTCAGGGACCAAGGAGGTACAATTATACAATATGCTTTAACACAACATTGCATGCAACAGTATGGTATGTTATGATATATTACTTTGTATGCTATAATCAGGCCTGTTTCTTCACACATGCAAAGCAAAAGCTGGCTTTGAAAAAATAATTTTGCTCAAAAAACTCTGGGGTGTGCACTGAATATGTGGTTTACAGAAGCTTGTTTTTAGACTTGGTCTTTTCGTGTGCCCACATGCGATTCGTCTGTCACTGCGCACATTAATTTAGCTCTGTCCTCTGTCAGGCTTTCAAACTGAAAACCAGGGCTTAGTTATGTCCGGTGCAGACAAGGTTTAAATCTCCTTATCCCAGGGCCCGAGCTAAGTTGTGGTGAGGTCTGACGGTACTTGCGTATCCATTTCACTCATCTGTGTCGTGTTGAGGAAACACAGTAACGTAGGAGGATGTGCAGTCTTGGCTCATGCCTGCTGTGCTCTGCCCTCCTTCTGAAAGCCTGACCTGGCTTTGACCCATAATAAATGTTAGTTTCAGTGTGTGTATTTAAGACACAAAGTGGCACCAGTAGCAGCAGCCAAAACAAAGGAAATGCTCTTTGACTGGTGCTCTCGCCCCTAAGGAGTGCCTGCACACAACCTCACACACACACACTCATGGATACAGGCATAGAGTGAAATGACTCGCCTTTACCCCCCAGAGAGCGAGCCATGATGCTGCTGAAAGCCTTACCTGACTGACCGTGTTTTTTCCTCGTACGCACTGACTGCCTTTTATTGTCAGGATGATGGAGGGAGGGGGTGGGTGTTTTCTTTCCTCTTGCAGCCCTTTTATTGAGGTTAATGCATTGTGACTAACACAGTGCTATTAAGCCTCTCTGTCTCTTGCAATCTTTATCTCTCTCACTTCCCTTTATCTGTTTTTCCCCGTTCGTCTCATTTTCCTCTTCCAGCAAACAAACAGGACAATCTTCAGCTTGGCCATTGTTGTGTCTTTTGCTTTGTGCCTTTGTTTTCCCGCCATCGTTAAAAGGCCAGGTTAAATAGCAATTGTAATGAAATGAAGTGTTTTGCTCTTTACTGTGTAAGTGTGATTATGCAGAATGTTAATATATCATCATCATTTTTTGCATCAGAAACCTAACTCTGACCTCCTAACCCTAACCCCCTTTCTTTATTTCTGTCTCCTTCTCTCTGTCCCTGGCTCTCCCTCTCTCTCCTTGCCTCCCTCAGGTCTCCAGAGGGGGTAGACAGCCAGCCTCCAGCCCTGCCCCCCAAGCAGCTGAGCAGGAAGACCCTGAGCCAGATCATCCAGGCCCACTCCCAGCAGAGCCTCCTGGACAACCACCTCAACGAGATGTACGATGTTCCGGTCAATGCTGATAAGACCACGGTCAGTATGGCAGCACCAGACAGTAACACTGTATATTAGTAATGAGTGTTCAGTAATCAATACTTATCAAACATGAAAAAACACACAGCGCGCCGTGAACAAAGCGGTGAATTTGATGTATCTGTGTCCAACTTTGCCGTCACAGCTAAACGGAGTCGTCCCTCACGATAATCTGGTCCTGATCAAGATGAGGCCTGACGAACACGGACGTTTCGGCTTCAACGTCAAGGTTAGGGCTGATAACAATGAGGAAAAGTCTGTTCACATTCCTATCTTTTTTTTTCCCTTGGCTCATCCTTCATACATCTTTTCTTCCTTTTTTGTCACGCCAAGTGATCAAAACTCTTGGCACAAATAGTCTGCATGCATCATGAGATACTCCTCAAAGGTTAACCCCTCCAGCTTTGGGCTGCTAACTGATCTTGCCTACGTTTATGTCTGTGTGTCTGCAGGGTGGAGCGGACCAGAAGATGCCCATCATTGTGTCTCGAGTGGCTCCGGGAACATCAGTAAGTCAACAGCTGCTCCATATCCTCAGCAGATGACTATAACTGTTCTTTCCTCCAACAATAAAACAAACCCAGCTTCACAAATGGCCACTATTTTAGACATTTTGTCTCCCATTAGAAACATTTTGTTACCAAACTTTCAGAACTCCCGCTCATTTATCTCTCCTTCTCTTCTTTCTCTGCCTGTCTGTCCCTCGTCAGGCTGACCTGTGTGTGCCTCGCCTTAACGAGGGCGACCAGGTGGTCTTAATTAATGGACGGGACATCTCTGACCACACCCACGATCAGGTGGTCATGTTCATCAAGGCCAGCTGTGAGAGCCACTCCGGGGAGCTCATCCTATTGGTCAGGCCGAATGGTGAGTTGTTCCCATCGGTCGTAAACCTTTATAAAGATTTGGTCATGGTTATAGTTACACAGTGTCGCGTCAGTCTTATCTTTCAAAGAAAGTGTGACCAAAGTCACACCGAGGGTTATATTCACTGCTGATATTGATAGACTGTGTTGGATTGCTGGGATGCTGAGGAATGTCTCTGCTGCTGGAGACCTCGTGGAAGTCAGCTGTCAGGAAACATCTCTGGTGCTGTCCAATCAAGAGCAATCAATGGTGTAAACAGGAAGTCGCTGTCGTGTCACAAGTTGAGACACAGCTTCCAGAAATAACAGTTTTAGGGGGCCAAGCAATGCATGAGACTTAGCAGAGAATCCTAAATGTAGATTTTTTTATAGAGGCTTTATGTACAGTGAAATTGAAATATCATAAAATCACAATACACTACAAATACGGAAACACAAACAGCACAGTACACCAATACACACACGGTGCATTGTACAGAAATAACCAAAAAATAAACCACTGAAAAAAGTCTTAGCAAGTAGAACACAGTTAGATAAAAATGGTGCAGCTCTTGGCCTGCTTTTGGCCAGCACTTGATTAGCCTTTGTTGGAAAAGATTTTACATGAGGAATTAATTTGATTTCACTTGTTAATGTGTTCCAGAGCTGACAGCCAGCTATGGAGAGAGCCGATTGTCCAAATTTAGATCTCCGATGTGGTGTTTTACAGTTGCCATCGACCGTGCTCTTAGTTATTAGTCTGTCTGGTCTGTATCAGGAAAGAGGCTCTGGAGGATAGACTGCGTTTAAAAACACCGGGCAGGCTCTTATTCTCAGTGCCTGATGGTGTAAGGATGTGAGGTGTGTCACTGTAGATGATGATGCTCGAGCCCACAGTATATAAAAAATGAGAGAAATCATAAAGTGTGAATAACAGGGCTGCTTGAATACAGTCTGTAGAGCTGGGTTAATGTGAAACAATGGTTTGCTTTGTAATGGAGAAACACATAGAAACTGCTTTTTGGACATTCAATACAGCATCATGCACGCAGGCCGGGTCTCCGCTGCCTTGCTAGGTGCCGTAGCTGGTTTGCTCTGTTATCATGGAGATAGCTCAGTTGTCATCATGTGACTTTAGCCTGAAAGTTTGTCATGGATCAGGTCATATGAGCCAGTTGGTTCAGCCGTTACAGTTATATCTGGCAGTTGCTGGGTGTAACTATTTTTAATAACGGCTAATCTTTACGTAAGAACTGCTTTGTGTGGTGCAACCTGTTTTAATTTAGTGATGCATGAATCTCCACTTAGCAAACTCTTAAGTGATAACCAGGCGAAGTACAACATTCAGACAGCTGGTGCCGCCCACTCCTGAAGATTAACAGCTACACATCTGGTCTCCAGTTTCGCTTCTTCTCGTCTGTTCTTTTCTGAGCTGCTTACTTTTCTCTCGCTTTAATCATTTTAAAGCAGATCGCATGTGTGAAGTCGTACGTCTTGCTTTCCGTAGGTCTCAGCTGTATGCATTCACCGTGCATAAAATAGAGATGGCAAAGCATTTCCTTTTAATCAGCGTCGACAAAGTGGGAGGAGAGCTTTTAAAGATGATGAAACATGGAAATTCTTGGAATTTTAAGTGGGTCAAAGAGGGATTTATGCATTCTATCCTCTGTTACATCAGAGCAGATATAAGATTGCATCAATGTATTGAATGCCTGTCAATCCCCATTGTTCCAGTGTGCTGTCTTTATGAAATGTAGGCATATAAACATTTGCACATAGATGAATAATATTTTCCCATGGTGCAGTGCAGTGGCATGTTTTCTTTCTTCATAATTAACCTAAAGATAAACAGCTGGTGTGTATGTAAACTGTGACATATTTCTTCCCCGTCCCGTCCAGCCATCTATGACGTGGTGGAGGAGAAGGCGGACTCGGAGCCAGATTTCCAGTACATCCCTGAGAAGTCCCCTCAGGACCCCGGCCAGCTAGACCAGCATGCTTTGAGGGACTCCATGGTCGCACTGAAGGAAAGCCTGAGCAGTGGAGCCATACTGGCACAGTTTGATGTGAGGGGAAATAGAACACACACATGAACAGACACTGCGCCTCTCTGCTCACACGGACACACACGCAAACTTGTGGAATTACAGGTTACAGTCAGGAGTGTTTGATTGATCGATGGGTGTTGAGCATTTGTCACACATTTCTTTCCTCCTTCGCATTCCTTGAACTTCCTGTCCTTTATCGTAACCACTTAACAGTTTCCTGTTGAAGCTGTGTGTTGTGCTTGTGCTGAAGAAGAATCTTAAACACGCACACACACACACACACACACATAAATGCACACAAAGTCACAGCGTATTTTCCTGCATTTGAAACATTTGCGTATTTACATACACAAAGAGGCATTGACTGATCTTCTCCCTGTTATCACAACTTTGATAGAAATTTGTGTTCGTTTTCTTACAGCAACTGTACAGGAAGAGGCCGGGGATGACCATGCTGTGTGCCAAATTACCTCAGAACGTTTCCAAAAATCGCTACAGAGACATCTCTCCCTGTACGTGAGCGCGCACGGCTCGTGTGTTGTGCTAACGTTAACCGTTTGTTCCCCCCGTCACACACACACTCTCTGTCTCTTCAACCTGTTTCTCTCCCCCTTTCGAAATGTTTCCTTCCTTGCTTTGTCAATGATTCTCTCTCTTTGTCTGAATGTGATCTGACTCCCTCTCGTTGTCGTTTCCTCTCCCCCTGCAGACGATGCCACGCGGGTCATTCTGAAAAGCACAGATGACTACATCAATGCAAATTACATCAATGTGAGCTGGTTCCTCCTCATTTCTCTCTTTCATCTCTGCATCAGTATCTCTGTGTTTTCCTCATTTGAGGCGTGGTGGGTGGTCTTTTGCTAACCATCAGAACACATGTTGAAACACTGCGGTGGCCATAAGGAATTAACCACGTCAGTTTTACAAGCGTATGACATTTATGAGTTAATGTTTTGCTCGTTCTTGGGTCACCGAGTTAAAGTCAGGGCTGGTTAAGCGAGCGTGTGGATGTTTGGAGGGTGGGCTTTTTGGAGCGAACCTTTCTTTTTTAATAGTTTAAGCCCTTTTTGAGACTCCCGTAACGTGACTGGCTCCTCCGTCTTTGAAAGTCTAGCTTAGGCCTTTGTTATGTAAATACCCTGTAATGGCTGTTTTGAACATTACGGATCGAGTCGCTCCCTGAAAACATCAGCGAGTTGGAAAATAATGACACGAAGGAAGAAAAGTGTTTTGTAGTTGAATGATCGTTTATCTCTGCGGTTTAATTAATGATAATTGTGAGTGTGAAGGACACTCGCCCCCGCTTCTCACTCGTCTAATTAGCCCTTTACATCCACTAATACATTTTCTCATGAATGTGACGTTTTATTAGATTGAACGCATCCTGCTGCCTATTGTCAGTGTGACATTACCCACGGTTGCTAAAAATGACGAGACCTTCAGTGTCAGTTCATTCCTGTTTGCTCTGCATGTGAAGTGTTCAGATATTCATCCCACAAGCGTTTGGCATTGATGACAATTTCCAGAGACTGATGGTCTGTTGGTGATTACATTAGATTTCTGAGGCGTTTTCTCTCTTTTGTGTCCCACTGTGAGGAAAAAAGTATCCCTGGAAATGTTTTTATTGACATGAGAAGAATCTCCTCGACATCCTAAAGTTAGCTGATTTTCTTTTGTGTCAACAAAAAATTCTATTGAAAGCAGTGCTCTTAGGAAGTTGAAACAAGATGCATGATTAATATATCCCTCTGTTTATTTAAGCTTGTGCTGCTGTAGCGTTGCTGTTATGTGATGGCTTTCGATTCCGACTTGAAACTTATGATATGTTACCGTGTCTGACCTTGTAAGTTGAAGTGTTTTAGCAAAACCTGCGAACATTTAGCTCCCCGCACGGCTGAAAAGACATAAAGCACATCAATAAGGAAGAGAAGCTGTAAAGTGGCGTCCTTGCCGCCTGACGTCTCTGTGGGTGTCTCTCTGTCTGTAGATGGAGATTCCAGCCTCCAGTCTGATCAACCGCTACATAGCGTGCCAGGGCCCGCTGCCCAACACCTGCCCGGACTTCTGGCAAATGACATGGGAGCAGGGCTCGTCTATGGTGGTCATGCTGACTACACAGGTCGAGAGGGGGCGGGTAAGTAGAGGAGTTCTATGTATGTATGTATTGTATGTATGTGTCTTAGTAGCAAAGAACAGATGGCTAACTTAAGAGTGAAGCCCGTCGCAGAGCCTGACCTCTGACCCCCGACCTGAGAATCCGATGTTCAGGAGTGAACGTAAGAGTTTTTGTGTGTGTTTGTAGGTGAAGTGTCACCAGTACTGGCCCAATCCAGACAGCAGCGCCACCTACGGGGACTTCACAGTAACGTGCCACAATGAAGAGGGCAACTCCGCCTTCCTGGTCCGGGAGATGACTCTGATGCACACACAGGTAAAAACACACACACACACACACACACACACACACACACACACAGAGAACAGGAACAGGAGAGTGAAGGTGAAGCCAGTGAAAGAGAGAAAGTGTGTGATAACCAGAGCGGGTTCGAGAGGAGGCACAGAGAGACGCTGGGTCCAGTGGAACAGAGGGACCAGCGTCTCAGGAAGGACGAGCCGCCGAGGACCCCGAGGAGGTGTGTTGCCATAGTGACCAGTGTGGGCTGTTCTTTTTCTGGATCCCGCTCGCTGCATGCGGGCCGCGTATTGGGATATGGTTGCCATGACAACCCCAACCACCCCAGTCAGTCGAGAGAGCGAGAGCAGAGACACCGAAGAGAGGAAGAGAGGAGCGGAGAGTGGGACGATGATAGAGGAGGAGAGTGTGAGCGAGTCGTCTTCTGTGTCGATGCTCACGGTCGGACTTACACCAACTTTTATTTTCACCCAAACTGAAGGCTTTTTGTTAGTTTGCGGATGCACAATGCTGCCATGTCATCGTGTGTTTCCGCTGTGACGTGTGTGAAAGGTCATCCGACGCGCTGGCACTGAAAGTGAACTTTAAATGGAGGACCAGCTGCTGCTCCCTCATGACTTTCTCTCTGTGTGTTGCTCGTGTATCATGGCCTCTGTGGCTGTAGGAGGAGGCAATTAGCATTCTCCTCTGCCTGTGATTGTTGCTATGGAGATAGGTGTGTTACCATGGCGATGCAGGGAGCCAAAATATGTGTGTGTGTGTGTGTGTGTGTGTGTGTGTGTGTGTGTGTGTGTGTGTGTGTGTGTGTGTGTGAGAGAGCTGTCATCGTGTCCCTGCTGGCTTTAAACCTCGCTGACTCTTGTTTTCTGATCACATCAGCTCGCTGCAGCATCCCGTGTGTCTGCCTTTTCTTTCCGTTTTGAATGAACAAAAGAGGAAGTGTGACGTGTCTTAATTTAGAGTTCGACTGCGCCGTAAAATTCACGTTTGTGTAGGACGGCCACAGAGTATATTGTGGTGTTTCATGAAATGGGAACGAGCGAGGTGAAATACCAAGCGGTCGAGCGGAGAGGAAGAAATAAGACCGCTGTTTGTTATTCACACCACCTGTTTCATAACATGTTTAAAGGCCACAATTACACAAACAGGGCTCTGTGCAGTCTCCCCCGAGGACACAGAGCTCCATGAAACATGCTAGCAGGTCGCCCACATGAAACACAAGAGCTTGTTTTGAGCCGGTTCTGAGTGATATCTGAGAATAATTAATGACTCAGGAAGTTCAGGTCTTGACTGAGGTGAGAGTGACTCGTTCCTGACGCCTTAAATGATAAAGATGTCTTCTTTTCCCTTCCTGTGTGTGTTCAGAGTGAGCAGCAGAGAGAGCTCACCCAGATTCAGTACCTGGCCTGGCCAGACCACGGCGTTCCCGATGACTCCACTGACTTCCTGGACTTCGTGGCTCTGGTTCGGACCAAACGGGCCGGACAGGACCAGCCCATGGTGGTACACTGCAGGTACGGTTCCTCTTACTGGGAAGTGTTTGGTGAACCCAGCTGCTCTGTGTGTTGTTTATCTAAACTCTTCCATCGTTTCCAGTGCGGGGATTGGTCGGACAGGGGTTCTGATCACCATGGAGACAGCGCTGTGTCTAATGGAGTGCGGCCAGCCAGTGTATCCTCTAGACATCGTCAGGACCATGAGAGACCAGAGGGCCATGATGATCCAGACGCCTGTACGTAACACACGGATCTGTCTGTCCAGCTGCGCCGGCCACTTCAGAGCATCCTCTAAACTCTCTCTCTATCTGTCCACCAGAGCCAGTATCGCTTCGTGTGCGAGGCCATCCTGAAGGTCTACGAGGAGGGCCTGGTCAAACCACTCAAGACCGCCATCTACCAGCAGAGAGAAAAGGTGGACGAGGAGCGGGAGGGGGAGAAGAAAGAGCAGCAGAAAGCAGGTGAAGGAGGCGAGACGGCGGCGATGGAGGAGGGGGAGGCGGCCGTGGTGGAGTTGCTTGAGGGAGGTCTGGACGAAGAGGACGATGACGACGAAGAGGTGGAAGTGCTGGATGTGGGAGAAGTGACGGAAGAGGGGGAGGAAGAGGAAGAGGACGAAGAGGAGGAGGAGGAGGAGGAGGAAGCGGAGGAGCCGAGCGTCGCGAGCGCCACCAGCGTGACCAGCGAGACCAGCGTGAACCCTGACCCCGACCCCGCAAACCCGTGACTTTTGACGGGTGGTCAGGGGTCGCCCGGAGGAGGCCAGGCGGCCGGAGAAGAGAACAAAAGCACTGTTGCACTTTATGCTGACAAAAAAAAACAAACAAAAAAACGGAAAAAAAGACAAACGAACAAACAAACGTGAAAATCATGGACAAGCTAGAATAAAAAAAGACATCCAGCTGTGTTGAATAGGTACCATTAGGGGATATTGTATGTTCAGGGTAAAGAAAAAAGTATTCAAAGAATGAAAAGATAAAAGTACGCGAGAATAAAACGTGGATGGGGAATTGCTGTAGTGCCATAAGTACGAAGGGGAAGGGCTGCCCCCCTCCATGGAAAGCTTTTCCCCCTGTTTTACTTCCCCCAAAGGGTCGCCCTGTCCCCTTCTGAGCGAGTCTGCCAGACGGACCTGCCTTTTTTTTAGTGTCCTTTTAGCTGATAAAGAGATATACCTTATCTTTTGTTCCTCAGAAAGAGTATTTATTGTGTTTTAGTTTGTGTCGAACCCTGTCCACTGAACAAAAAAAAACTTGTACGTTTGTTTGTATGGATCTAGAGCTTCATGCTTTCCTGATTAAATCTTAGGTAGTCAAGTAGTGCGATTCCTCTTCTTCTAACTACTTCTTGATTTCTTTTGCTTTTTGTGGGGAAAAAAAACAGTGATTTAATTTATTGTACTTGGTTTTATCTTTCTCAGCTTTCTTGTCTACGTGTCTGACAGCACAGACTGACAGATGGACGGCTGAAAGCACTTTGTGTCTCACCTCTTGTTCAATGCTGTGGCGAGTTGTATTCTTTATCCTGCTTTGTGCTGTGTTTTTGAGCTTGCAGACACACGCGCTCTGAAGCGGCCATTGTTTGGCGTGGTGAAGAACATAACTGGTTTACAATCCTCAGGGCCTGTGTTTACTGGGCACCTCGCTTTCACTTCTGCGACTACTCCACGACTGCAGACCTCTCACTGTAAGACACGATGAGCAGTGAGCGATGATTCACACCAAACATTGCAGAATTAATTCGACACAGGGAAATGAATGCGGCGTCATGGAAAGAGGCCCCAGTACACACACGGCCTCACTGAGTTACAATCTAAGCTATTTCCCAGCCGTCACGGCTGATGAAGCTAAGAAACAAGGCGGAGGTCAGTTCATTTTTTTTCCTTCAAATTCATGTGCAGTTAATTTAATAGTTGAGTCAAACCTGCAGGCCGCTTGCAGCTGACGGAGCGGGCGGCGAAGGGTCCCAGCTGAAGTGTCCTTGAGCCAGACACTGACCACAAAGCCCCGCTGCATGTGAAGCACTGTGGCTCCCCTTAGATTGGCTCCCCTGAGCAGGACAACTTGAAGCAAATGTCCATCAGCTTTGTGCAACCCTTACGTGTCTTGCTTGCTTCACACAGGTCGGTGCGTTCGAACCTGAGAAAGAAATGGTGGTCAGAGGTCGGTCGTTGGTTGTTGAGATGTTGAAAGCTGCTGGAGTTTTTATGCAATCAGTGTTCAGTTTCTCCCCAAGGTTTCACACACAGACTGTTTGCCGAATTGACAGTGAGCTGATCTCGACCTTTAGTGTGAATGGTAGAAACTTTGAAGGCTCCCTCCGCTGACCTCCCCACGTTTCTGCCCTCTAAACGGGAGCTGATCACATTTTCAGTTGAGACCGTCGGATCTTCGTCTGAGCAATCGCATGACCCGGCATCAAACTCAGTAAGACTAGTTACTTGTGATAAATTTCCTCATTTAGTCCGTTATGTTTTTTAAAGTTTCAGTGGGGTTCAGAGGTCACTGGAGCGGGGCTTTAAACCAACCTTTGCTGTATCGTTGTCTCTCTGAATCTGTCTGATTGGCTGCCAGAGAACACGGCTCAGAGTTCAGAGAAGCAGCACAAACAGAACATTCAACCAACTTTCCCTTTTTTTTAGCTGATCTTTCCCGGTGGTACTTCATTTTAAGATGACATGTTAACGCGTGATGAGAGACGAAGTGACGGCTTGTATTTTTAATTCACAAAACCCAGCATCAGGTTGCTTGTTGAGTCCCTTTGTTTATTGGTCTCGGTACAGGCTAAGCTGCCATTGTTCCTTACGTTAGCGGCACGGGATGAAGCGCAGCCTCTTCATAATATTTTTCTTATCGGCTGCTTCAGTACCTGCTGCCATTGGCTCCTTCCATGGATTCTGCTGGAAAAAAACCTACTGCTGTGAGTGTGTGAGAGTGTGTGTGTGTACTCGGATTTCAGTCTTTTTCTCCCCCCCCCATTTCTAACATATAGTTGGTTAGCTGTCTGGTCGAAGCCTGCTTGTCCATTAACTGGAATGAAAGGTTGTGCCATAAAGCCACAAACCTAATCTAACCTGATCTCAAGTTTTTTCTGAAGAAACGCAGATAGAGCCTTCTCGGAGAGGTTTTTTTTTTTTTTTTTTTCCTGAATCTTTGCCTGTGAAATATTTCAGCTGAGTCATACTTTAGCCACACGGAGAGGTGGGATCAAGAAGAGCCTAGAAACAGCTTTCCTCTTCACTCTCTTCTTCTTCTTTTTTTTTTTTTTTATCTCTCCTGTATTGCGGCCCTTTCCCAAAATCTGCCTAAATCCTTCTCTCAGGCAACATCAGTCATTTGAGCAGAGCCCACGCAACATCCACAGTCCATTCTTCTCATTGTTCTTGCCCAGATGCCTCTCTTTTGGATCATTATACATGGATCCCACTCTCTCTGCATGGCCTCAAGGCAAATGACACATCTGAGCAGAGTACCATGGGCACTGTAGTGCAGTATCAAGCTCGTTCTCCACAGTAGGACAAAGTGAATCTAGCCAGTGAATGACTGACTGAATATGTGGTTTCAACTTTGTTTTATTGACAGTTAGAAATTCATTGCAGACCCTGCATGCGTGAGCTTCTAATCAGAAGAACAAAAACGCCATTCAGCCCCCCCAGTGGCTTCTTATCACCAGTTTTTGTATTCAGCAGCAGGGCCAGCCACATCAAATTACCACCAAATCAAACTTAATTAACGCTTAAGGCCTCCTCATAAAGTGGCGTCAATGACAAGTTCACAAAACCTTGACAATTTCCTAACAAGAAAATAAAACATGGGCCCTGCACTGAAAAGTTAATAATTGATCAATCAGGGCTGCCAGAGTTTCCATCTGCACAAAGTGTCCAGCAGTGAGCTGTCTGTGCGTTCAAAGCGTTTCGTTGTTGACACATAATTGGTACTGTCTGTGCGTTTAGGGTACTGATCAAAGGTAGTTTGGAGGGGACCAGACACGGGGAGGGCTCGGGTTAGTTGTATTTTTGTAAAGATGAAAACAGCTCTAGTCGGGTAGGGAAAGGACAGCACTTTGTAGAAGGCTGAGTGGCAGGTAGTGCTACTGAAAAAAAAAAAAGTTGGAGACATAAAGCATTGTTAAAATAAGTTGTTCTTTTTTTTTTTTTTTTTTTTTTAATTTGTCATTTTTATTTTGTTTAAAAATAAGACCAGTAGGGAACAAGAAAAAAGAAAAGAACTCCTAACTACACAGTGCCACTTGTTAATTTTGTGTAAATAATACTAGACCATGTAAATACAATGTTGTATATGAAAAAAAATCTTTAAAATAAAAGGGAAAATCATTTGTGATCAGAAAGATTTTGTTTTTATTTTATTTTTGATTTTTTTTCCCCCTCCTTTTGGATGATTCAAATGTGACACAAATGGTGTGTATTTCAAGACTGCTATTTCAAAACTTTTGTTTTATTTGAAGCGCAATCTATAACAGCGAGTGTATATATAATGAAACACAAGACAATGAGAAATGTTTTACCGTATCATACCCTTGGTTAACTCCTACCTGTGTTATAAAAACCTTTGTCCTCAGTTGCTTGTTTCTTTCTGGTATCGTGGTTTTACGGTGCTTTGGACATGTCTATAAGCTTGATTGTGAACAATTAAAGCTTGTCTGTCAAAGCATGGAGACGTGGCTTCAGATCACCTTTGCTTTTCCACACTGTAAAAGTGAGGTTGGGCAATGTTAGAGTGAGCGGATGAAAAGGGCGGCACCGGTGCCAGACCTCCACAAGGATCACTCATTTTTAGTTTTTTTTTTGGATTTTTCATGATTTAACCAGAGTGAAGCCATTAGTCACACGAGGTAGCCAAACTGCTAAATCTGTAACCACACTGAGACTAAGGAAGCTTTCAAAGAAGAAAAAATACTGCAGGAAGGATTTTCTAAGGAAACAAACCACTGAATAAACAGCTCTGAAGATTTATGATAATGCCAGATAATTTGATAGAATAAAGTACTTTGTATCTAATCATCTCCTTTTATAATGATATTATCAAAACAGGGGCCACAATGGGAGCTATTACTGCGCATAAAAGCCCCAAAGTGGAAACAAAGATGCATCTACTGTACTTTCTGTAACGATAAGGACCAAAAGCACAGTTTTAAAACCGGTGTAACTGCAGCATCAAAAGAAAAAGATTTAAATGCTACATTTCAAGCTTATCTATAGGCAGTCGCTGTGCTTGCTGAGGTATATCAGTGCTCATTGTAGGTCTACAACTATTCAAGGAGGCCCGCTTGAACGCGTCCATGTGTATAGATGTGGAGTGCAGCTGGGTTATAACAGCAAACGGTAGGTTTACATTAGGATGAGATTACTCGTATCGTTTGGCACAGCGTAGGCACATTTTTGAGGCAGTGCAACCAGACAGTTTGCAGAGTTAAAGTTCATACACGCTGTATCTGCCACTTTGCCAGTTTTAGTGATAATCCATTCTTGCTGCAGACAAATATACGGCTTGTTTATAGAAACAGTAGCACCCATAACGAATCAAATTTGGGGATTTATTGTTGGCGAAGCTTTGTAAGAACTGGGAGCAGTGATGTGCTTCAGTGAAACATCTTAGATTTTGATGAATTTCATCTTTGAAATTAAGTTGAGAGAGGTCAGGATGAATTTGAAAGCAACGTCCCTGTTCCTCAAAATAACACTTAAAGCATTTAAAATACTTGTTGACATGAGCAGGAGGCTCACTACTCTTAAATACTGCATCTGTACACACTGTGCTACCACGGTACCCTAAATGAGCCACGGGTCAAACAGGTCTGTTGGTCTCTGGCCACATTTGTAAACTATTATTCCCAAACTAACCACCAGAGGGTGCTGCTGCCAAACAGTGATGGAGCACTCTGCAAGGTTTGAAATCAGAAAATGAATGAGGAGGCCAGTCCTCTTAACACTGGAAATTTTAAATGACAAAAGTATTTCACCAGTGTACGATTATTTGTATATTTCACTTCATATTGTGAATGTAAAACAGCATAGCAGCCTTATTTTCTCTGGCCTTGTATTAACAAATGATACAATAAGTAGAATTTTTCGAACATAAACAGCAAATGCAACTATGATTAAGTATTGATCTTTTGGATATGAAAAGAAAACTAGGGGGGAAAAAAAGAATAATTTACGTATGGCAGCTAAACAAAATAATAATAGGTTTGTCGCTTTAAAAATGCTAATCAAGTTTTTGTTAGGGATTTATCCTGACGTCACATCCGGTGCAGAGCTTTGCCTCCTACTTTTTGTTGGGATCTGGGAGAGAAAATTACCCCGCAGTGGTAGCGAGGTGGAAAAAAACAAAAGAAATAAACACAAGTTACAAACCATGGGAGTGTGCGAGGTTGCTGTTTAGTGGTCTACAATGCAAGCGGACGTGCTTTCACCGTGAATTCATACGAGGAGGTTTCTGTAAGTATCCCCTCATCCAGACCTCCGCGGATCCACAAGTGGCTGCGGAGCAAGTGTATGTCGGATCCAGCTTTCAGAGCTAAAGGCGGCGTTTGTTTTGCTGTAAGAGGCACGCTTGTGAGGTCGGAGTCTTCTGTATTGCGTGCGTTTGTTGCTAACGGCTAGCTCTTGTAGGATTAACAAGCGCACACCTGTTGCTCTTGCTTACCCCAGGTACTTCGGGCCTTAACTGTTTATAATTGTGAGACTAAGGGTTAAATTATTCCTGTAATTTCTCAACGTTATTTCAGCAGATGTCTCGCACATTTTCGAGCGTGTTTGTACATTTCAGACTGTGTCAGGGGTTTTGACAGCCCGGTCCACCTCGGCGGTTCGTTTTCTGACCCGAAACCACAAATAGCGAGCAAGTTTTATACATTTAAAAGGCGACTCACGTTAGCTTAAGTTAACTTTTTCAAATTCATTTAGCTAATGTGAAAGTTCAATCTCAAATTTCTTATTCATTTCTTTTATTTCATTGAATAGCGTCACACAGTAACATAATTATTTTTATCCGACGTTTTAAGACATTTTTATCCGTATTTGATGTTGGGTTAGCTTGTTTCGAATAACGTTAACGTTAAAGAACTACAGCTAACCGTTACCTTTACCGTTATTGTTGCTAATGTAACTGAGATAACAACGATAATTCAGCGTTAACTGGATAAATGTTATCAATTCTCCCTTTCCTCAGTTGAATTATCTTGTAAAAAGTGATATCCGTGTACGTAACCTAGCTAAGTAGCTATATTCGATTTGTGACTTGCTAGCTGATGAAAGCTATCATTGTTAGCCAACATTTAGCTAACTTAGTCACCTGTACGTCAACTGTCTGCCTACAGACAGGTCGTTGCCAGTCAAACGATCGTTATTTAGTTAATATAACCAAATGTTTTAAAAGAAGTAACTATTTCCCTCGTCTGGACCTAGAATATTAGAAACATTATTTGCTATTGTTAACTACAATTATATATGATAATACAAACAAATATGGCGCACCTGCCAGATCACAGGCTCACCGTTTTCAGTTAATGTCAGATATTCATGGTGGAACACTAGCATCCTGCCAGATCACATTACAGCAGTCTGCACAAAACAATGTAATATAACGACAGTTTATGACACAGGAAAACACTTTCTGCTGTCCCCCTGACAACCCTGCGCTTTAAATTCTTCATTGGAAGACACCATTTTTAAATTCTGAAGGTCTATACAGTTTAGAAATACACTGATCTCTTGTGTGTTACTATCTACCTCTTCTCTCACAGGTGTGGTAGTGTAACCCTCCCCCTCCCCCATCATGCTGAGTTTCCTGCGCAGGACGCTGGGGCGACGCTCCATCCGGAAACATACTGAGAAAACCCGGTTAAGGGAGGCCCAGCGTGCCACGACACACATCCCTGCAGCCGGGGACGCCAAGTCCATCATCACCTGCCGCGTTTCCTTACTGGACGGGACAGACGTCAGTGTCGACCTGCCGGTAAGGAGGCTCGCTACAGTTTGAGTGTTTCAGATTGTGAGTGTTCATTGTGCTGTAGCAGGGATGTTCACCAACCAGATGCTTGTTGACCTCCAGCCATCGTTTTGGAAATTGTGCACTTTTCTATGCTTGATTGTAGGGAGCAGTGGGGTGTCACAGCATTTGGAAGGACAGTTATGAATTAGCATTTAACTCTGAGGGTTGCAGCGCCTTAGAAAGCATGTAGAACTTTTTGTAGCTGTACAAGAAGATGGAGTATATAGGTGTACAGTTTAATGAATTCAGTCAAGGCTAAGGCTAAGACCTCGGCCAGTGCTGACACCAGTGGTCTTACAGAAGGGAAAGCATGGGGCATTAGAATGAAAAAGAGTTATGTTTCAGGTGTTTTTTTGTGTTTGTTTGTTTTAAATTGTCATGCCCACCAACTCTCTCTTAATAACTCTAAATAGCAAGACTTATTTTTATGTTAAACACAGAGACAAAGACCACACCTGAACCAGACGGTATTTTTTTGAACATGCAGGTAAACCTTTAATGGATGTCTCTGCTGGTTTCTCAAGTGTGCATACTTCTCTGGTGTTGTTAAGAGGACAGTTAGTGCCTAGCAAATGGATTAGACTTCCTTACAAATCGCAGTCAAATGGACGTTAACTATAACCAACAGTGTTTATGTGAAAAGCGATGCACCAGTGGCTACTGTGTGCTTGTGTCAGTAGAGCAGTAATTTTAAGCCTGTGTGTGTGCGCATGTGTGTTTGTGTGTGCGTGCGTGTGCGTATGTGTGTGCGTGTGTGTGGAGTACTGTTGCTGATCACCTGTAATTCCATGATCCTCTCTGGTGAACACAATCACATGACAGCATCACATGACACGTTGGGCTCGTCACCAACACAGAGCAGAGCTTCACTCTCTCCACTTCTTCCTCTCTTTTCTGTCCTGCCTCTCTTTCTCTTTCTCTTCTTTCAATGTTATTTGTTTCTCTGCATCAGCTCCTTTTAGACAAACACCATCTGCCGGGAGAAACGTAATACAAATGTAATATCATGTTTTAGTGTAATTTAACAATTTAGGGACTATAAATTTAGAGCTGAGAGCAAGAATAACTGGATGTTTCCCCTCCATGGGATCTTAAATTTTGCCAGGCTCACAATTTCTTCTACTTTGTCTTTCCACTCACATTCCATTTGTCAAACTGCAGCATTCCAGTGAGGCCAGTCTAGTATCTAACTGTCCTGTATGACTCAACCTTATCTTGAAATCTAGCCATCTGGCATACAGGGAAGACCTGTTGAAGAGGGTCTTGTTAGTTTGAATTTCAAATTTTGTTGGCTTTCTACAAAGTTCTTTGTTGCTTTTTAGTTCTCCTTTCTTCTTTTCTTAGAGAGTCAGGCATTTCGAATTCCTGATCAGCTTGTTGAGCAAGAATGCATGAATGTGTTTAATTCAGCTTGTCTCACATGTGATGTCACACATTTTTGGGTCCGTGTGTAATGCCTGCCAAATCATTAACATATAATCCATGCCAAAGAGGCTGGACTCGTATTCTCATTCAGTCTTTCTTCTAGTGGAATGTTGTCTGCTTGGGCTGTTTCTCTCTCTTGTTCTCTTATGTTTGGAACCCAATAAAACACCCAAATTTCTTGCAGTTGGCTTAATGTAATGTGACAGGGCTCGAAGATTGCAGACTGACTGACTGACTGACTGAAAGAAGTGGGTGTGGCAAACACCATAATTTCTGTTTGGTCATCTTTAAGTTTGAGGAAGTTTTGAGAAGTCCAGCAGTTAATATCCAAAATAGCAAATTGGTAACCTGGGTTAAGCTGCTATGATTAGTGGACAGTAACAGGACACAAAACAGGGTGTCGTCAGCATAACAGCAGTATGGGAAACACAAGATGAGGAATTTCCAACAACACGTTTAGGGTTAGGGTTTCAAGAGGCTGTAGAAGTCCAAGTCCACACCCAAGTCTAGCTGGACCAAAATGGAGCTTTCTCCTTTATGTGCAGCAAGGACTAAGTCATTTGTCACTGGCACTTTGTATGTCAGTACTATGTCAGTATCACCTTAGGTAAGAAAGATATTTTAGAAATGGACTTTAATTGCTGAAGGTGAGCAGGTCAAGATTAGGTTTCTTTAAAATGGATTGCAGGATTGCATGTTTGAAATAAGAAGGAAAAGGGGCCAAGGAGCAGGTAATAATTGATAAGCTGCAGGGACTGACAGTGGACAGTATGTCTTTTAAAAGTTTAGAGGTAATAATGCTGAGTTGGGAAGAGGATTTAATACAAGAGATGCTGGTTTCTAGGAAATTGAAATGCTTTTGCCTCCTTGCAGCAGGGCCCAGTTGGGGAAATAACTGGCATTTTTGCTATGCTGTTGTGTCTGAAATCTTCTAAATACTCTGCTAGCTGGGTAACACGGGAAACTGAACTTTTAGCGGACGAACATGTGAACATAGACACGGACAAACCCTCTGAAAGTGAGGCAGCAAGCCGAGCAGGTGTGCAGGGGAACATTACAGTTTCCCTCCATCTGTGTTGCAGCAAGACTTATCGTTTAGTCAAACAGAATCTGAGAAAAAGCTAAACATAGCACATTGCTGCCCTTTGCTGGAAGTCTTTATTTGCTTTAAGCGTAGCATACGGTGTTAAAGCCTCCAGGAATTGATGAGTGCAACTATAAAGCAGGTTTAACACAATTCGGTCGTCATTTAAAAAGACTGTCGGCTGACAGATATTTGGGGGACCCCCTGCTTAATGGCGCAGTTTGTTTTTCTGTTTAGAAAAGGTGGTTGTAAATAGACAACCACAGTCTAACTGAATAGGGCTCATTCACATGCTTTACTGGCTTCCAGCTGTGTGTGTGTGTCCCTCGTATGTAAGGCCACCCAAAGCTGTCTCCTTGGGATACCTCTGTTTGGCAGCATCCATGTCCATACATAATTCCACACAGCCTTATGATTCACATTCCTTCCTTTAAATGTATTTACTTCTCCGTCTTTTCTCTTTATCTTTCACCCCCCACTCCCCACCCTACAGCCACCCACACTGTCACCTCCTCCCACTGCCTTTTCTCTCGCTGTAGATTTGTAGCCCAGAGAAGAAGTTAAGCACATGCGTGCTTTATTTACACAAAGTAAATCCTTCTTTTGGTTATAGTACAGCAAGTTGGAAATAACATGCAGTAATAGAATAACAGTTTGAAGGACACAGTTTTTATTTTGTGTTATGTTTAGATACCTCATCCCTTTTTTAACTTTGCAACTCTTGCTAATTTTCACACTTCAGGTAAATACAAACAGCACTTTTTTATTGATAGATGTGACATTGCTGTGCACGGTGCAGCCATGATGGAGTCAGGCCTACTGAAGTATACTGAACCGAACATCATAACATTTTCAACTTCTGGCCAGTCTACAATAACTCAAACCAAGCTGTGGAGCTGATGACCTTCTGGGACATGTGGGCACTTTTTGTCTTTTACTGTGACTTCATTACATTAATTGGCAAAAAAAATTGATGCATCACTGAGGACAGACAGATTTCTTTTACTTATCTATTGCAGCATAGTAGGGTTGTATTACTATGGCATTTAGTTTAGTGGACATGCAAACTGCTGTAGATGAGAGCATCCACTGAGTACCTCGGCTGTAACTTAAACATTATGGCAGCATCTGAGAGACAGAACTGTATGCTCACAGGCAGGCAGAAAGACTGCAAACAGCCAAACAATGCTGCAGGCAGTACAACAAGGCCTTGGGTGCAACACACACACACACACACACACACACACACACACACACACACACACACACACACACACACACACAATGAGTCCTTTGTACTCTCTCCCTGGGTACTGTAGGGGTGCGGTATGCCTTGTCAGCTCTGCCAGCTAGCATGGGGCCAGCCTCCCTGAGCTGCCCAGGAGCTCTCTTGGGGTGTGTGTGAGGGGGGACAGGGAATTTTCTAGAGCCCCCTTGCTCCTCTCCTTCTTTAACCGCTGTGATCTGTCCCTGATTTCAGTACAGTTTTGTACATTGGTTGTAAAATCAACCTCTGAGGTTTAAGACAAGACTCTGAGCTGAATGATTGGGTACTTGTTTGTAGTGTTGTTATTAGAATTGTCATTGTTGACCTGGCAGCATGGCCATTGTAAGAGCTACAGTGGTTAGTTGTTGCAATGGTTTGTGTATCATTAAATGTAAAGAAAAAAAGATCCTTACACCCCAGTTATTTACTGACTTTTTGGACTCGACTACTAACAGACCAGTCACATGAATGCCATGCTCACTTACCTCTATCCTATATGGTGACGTGTTGATGTTTCACACAATAGCCCAAAGGGGCAGTAATATTATAAATGTGGTGGCTCTGTAACGTGCTTTTAATGCTTATGAGGAAATGAAGACTGGTGAAAATGAAGAAATTATTGTTTGAACAGACAAGATGGAGCAAAAAAAAAAACAAAACATTCAGCTGCAGACTGGTCTTGGATGGTGTCTTTTCCTAACACAGTGAAGGACCACAGCCAGTTGATCACATGATGTATCCTGCCACCCCAGTTCACTCAGCTCCTCAGCGTCTGGGGCACTTCAACCCCCGTTACCATGGCAGCCCTGTCGCTGTGCCTCACGGTGGGGTTTGGAAGTTGGATCTGTGTGTGTGTGTGTGTGTGTGTGTGTGTGTGTGTGTGTGTGTGTGTGTGTGTGTGTGTGTGTGTGTGTGTGTGTGTGTGTGTGTGTGTGTTCATGTGAGAGAGAGATCTCCCAGTCCCAGGCAGAACACAAGCAGTAACTGGTACGGCCTTGTCAGAAAGGGTAACATACAGTATTTCAAAGCTGGAGTACTGCATGGTAATGCCTTTTCATATCTCTGCATTCATATCCAGAAAACACAAATCATGTACACTTAAACCAGGCAATATTTAGAGAAGAGAGGAGAAAATGATCTTTTGGTCCTGTGAACTTTTTCAGAAAAATCCGATGCATACTTAAAAATAACTGAATATCTTTCATAAGACTAGATTTTAGAGCAGCACAGACTGGTTTGATTATCAGTAATCATCATTTTATAATCCAAAATACTAGCTTGTTCCAGCTTCTTCAGTGTGAGGATTTGATGCATTTCTTTGTCATACATTATGGTAAACATCTTTGGGTTGTGGACTGTTTATCATTCCTCATTGTTAATAATCATTGTTAGTTGCAGCCCAACTTAATTTAAGTTACCAGCAGCCTCACACATAGAGCTTCCAAACATTTTGGGTTCTTATGGAAGGCCTCATTCATGATGGGAGTAAAGACCAGTCCACACATTAAGCATCCACAGCTGTCAGCATGAGAAACATAGTCACACTGACTTGCAGATTCCTGTGTTGTAATGAAACCTGAGCGTTTGAATGACGGTTTCTTCAGGACTCTTGATGTATTTATCATCCTGAGACTCACTTTTACTTTCTTATCTTGTGAGTATGAACGTAGTTCACAACAGGATGTTTTCTTTGTGATTCTAGGTGAGACAGTTTGTCACTCAGATATGTAAGCCCTGTCTTTGTTCCCTGATTAGAAAAAAGCCAAAGGTGACGAGCTGTTTGACCAGATCATGTACCATCTGGACATCGTTGAGAAAGACTACTTCGGACTGCGCTTCATGGACTCCGCGCAAGTGCCGGTAAGAATGGGGACAGACAGTAGTCTCTAAGTATTTTGACTTTTTAAGTTTTGCTTCAGTGCGATTCTGTGGGTTGCAATGTGGAAACAGTTAATGACAATATACGATTGCTGATACAAGCAGTTGTAATTAATCCCAATATCTACTGCATTGAATTTTATGCGTCTTCGTCTCAGCTGTTGTTCACAGCCAGGCGTCAGATTCCAGTCCAAATCACTATTCACACATTTGCAGGAAGGCTTGAGGCTGGGACTTTTCCCTTCCAGTGAATGGGCTAAAGGGATTGGTTATGGGACTTTTGTCAGCTCTGGGAGTCAGACTGCACTCTGAGACGAACCGTTTTAAGTCATTGGTCCGCCGCTGACACTGTTCCTTCAGCCTGATACTTTGTGAAGGCCATGGAAGGAGGGAGAGGAAAGATGTAACTGAAGGGAGGGACACCGAGGAGAGGGGTGGAGGTAGAGCGTCAGAGGGAGGGAGGGAGGGCTGTAATAAGGAATGTGGGGGAGAGGCGACCAGAGAGTGCTGTGAGTTCCTCTGTTATCTCTCTCTCTCTAACTTACTCATGCACACACACCACTACCACCTCTCCTTGACATTTTTCATGCCTCACAGAGCCTGAACTTCCAAGAAGAATTACAGCACAGAGCAGAACACACACTTCAGTGTTTGTGTGTCTGTGTGCGTTTTGACAAAAGGACTTCCCAGCATTCAACCTTTCATTAACTCACAGAAAGGAGGAAAAAGACTGTATTTAAAGCATATTGCTGTTGGCTTTGATCTGTTTTTAACACTACATTCTTGAATCTGCTGTGTGTTTTAATTTATCACCTTTGTGTTGTTTCAGCACTGGCTTGATGTTACAAAAAGTATCAAAAAGCAAGTGAAAAGTAAGTATACAGAGGCTCTCTCTCTTCCCATGTCTTTCCTCCTACCAAACCTGCATATACATACTACAAAACATCCTTTAGAAACGACCTGTAGACTCTGACACAGTGCACTGATTTATAATTCTGTTTTTGTCAGGAACGAAACCCTGTGTTTGCATGAGTGTAAGGATGTGAATGTGGTGCATCGTTGAGTTTAGTACATTATCCCCCTGTATTTTGATCATTGTTAAACTTGATGTCATTCACTCAGCTGTCATGTTGATCTGTCTTTCAGTTGGTCCACCGTACTGCCTTCACATGAGAGTAAAGTTTTACTCATCAGAACCGAACAACCTGCACGAGGAGCTCACCAGGTGAGTTAAGCCATGAACTTTGCCCGGTGCCCTGGAGCTGTGAGGGTGGTTTGTTTTGGAAATCTGTTCATCTCATATAGCTCAAAGAAAAGTCAAGGAAACTTGTGTCTTCTGCTGGAGGAAATTTGTCTGTTTTATGTACAAAATCAAGAATTGACGGGTTCCTGCAGGGTTACTTTATCTCACTCACATAAATCAAGGTTTAAAGCATTGTGGTCTGAATCATGCTCCCAGTTTGGCATCAGTGCTTGTTTCTGTATCATGTTCCATAAAACTGCCAAAGTTTCATCACCAATATTCAACTATATTGTTTGTTTTTTCTTCCAGATATCTATTTGTGTTGCAGTTAAAGCAAGACATCCTCAGTGGCAAGTGAGTCATTTTCCTGCAATTAACTTACCTGCTGTCCACCTTGATGGAGTTCTATGCTTGTGCTATGTCCTATTAATCTTGGTAGTCCAAATAAATGTCCAGTGAGAAAGCCAGACAGACGGATAGTTAATAGTTTAGTTATTATTAAAGAGACCTGTCGGTGGCTTATCAGTTACATATTGTGACAGTTAACAGTTTGCCAGTGGATAATCGAAGCCTTTAACAACAAACAGCCTTTATCTACATTACTAGAAAATTCCCAAAAACATGGTTTCACCCTTTTCTCGTAAGGGGCCCATAGCCCCCCCACCCACCCCAGTGACACATTGCCCTCTCATTGCTGGTCAGCATTTTACCGGCCCCTTAACAGTGCTTAGTGTTGAGTGCTGTGTTTGTCACGATAAATTGTCCTTGTCTTGTTATTTAACCTATTATTTCACCCACTACCATTGAAGTTTCTTGACAAAGACGGTATAATGCTCTGCCTTTCCTCATCCTTCCTGTTAACCCTCCAAGCATGAATCCATTTGTTGTGTTGGTTGTCATGGCCATGTTACTGTAAGAGGCTTACAGGATTACATGTTGGTGAACAGAACAGAATTATTACCAGCAGTCAGTAAGTGGACTGGGAATTTAAGAGTAAGTTTTTACCACAAAGGACCATTTTTTGAATAATAACAGGAGGTGGTAGAAACCAGGTCTCTGTGAAGGGCGTAGGCGGGTTTTAGTGATCTATGGCAGAGTTACAGCTTCATTGATTTTGTTGTGGCTGACTCTTAACATGTTTGTATTTTCAGGTTAGAGTGCCCATTTGACACAGCGGTGGAGTTGGCTGCCTTCTCGCTACAAGGCAAGTACCCCAAAGTCCAACCGTCCAGCCCTGCAGTGCTCACTGCTTTGCAGAGCTGAGTATTGAGTTCAATGCACACAAGGCTTAAATGGCAAAAGTAGGCTGGAGCGTAGTACACTGTCATACCAAGAAGCCTGGTCATGTTCAATCTGCAGTGAATACCTTAAATCCATTACAACCCTCCCGAATTCCCAACAGCCATTGCTCCCAGTCCTTAAACTTATCTTTTAACTAGTAAACTCATAAAGTAATGTCCCCACGTCTCAGTTGAGTTGTGTCTCAACAAGGCATTCACCAGACAGAACCACGTACTCACAAGCCCGGCCGCAGGAGTGGAACCTTGTGTCCAGAAGAGTTTTCATTGATCTTTTTGAACCAGTCATGGCTGTCGTTGCGAATCACCATCTTCTTTGAGTGACGCCTCTGGCAAAATTGCTGCCATGCCCACTGATGCACATAAACCCTCCACCGCAATAAGACTGCAGAAGAACGAGCTGTGCAGCTTTGGATAGCTGCAGAATGAATGAGATTGCAGACACGTAGCCGTTACTACATTCAGGAGAAAACTCTTGAATTTAGCCTTTGCTCGTCTGCATTAAGAGGAGCCAGCTGAGGTGGTGCGGGCAACTGGAGAAGCTGAGGGATGCTGTTGGGGAAAGGTGTACGTGGTGTTCTTTTCCTGTCTATGGCCATGGCAGTTTACAATAGGCATCCACTTCAGGGCAGTTGATGTTTCCATAGCGACATACAGTAGTAGAAAAGAAATTGATTGGCCTTTTTCCTCTATCAAATGTTCAATGCCAAAGAGCCCATATGTTTTTAAACTACACACATTATTGTTTTTAATTCTTAAAAATGGAAGAGCAGTGTAAAGAGTGCTGCTTCAGACAAACAAAGACTGAGTCATTAGAGACGTTTATGGGATGGGATTGCGTGCACAAACCCATGGACACACAGACACACACACACAATCACACACACAGAGTCACTGTGGGGTAAATGCCAGCTCATTAGTGTTCCATCCTCTTCAGGGGCCCCCTAATCCAGCAGCCTCTCTGTTTTCTCTCTTTCCTTCAGTGGAGCTTGCTCTCTTCATTTTCTCGTTTTCAGAAATATTTTGTTGGTCCACTGACATTTACTGGGATAGGGATAGGATAAGATTATCTTTTCTCTCCTTTATATCCTGAGGCTTTGCTCACAGCTGGACTAGCTGAACAGTGAAGGCCTAGATTCTCCTATCTCCCAAACACAGCAAAATGTAATCAGAACCAAGGCTTTTCAGTCTCTGTCCTATTTCTGTACAGTGCCAGAGATAAGATTTTTCTTTTTTTCCACCTTGTCTTGTTTTCAGCAGAGTAGTCACTTTTTTACTAAGTGATATTTGCTTTTTTTTCCTGCCTTGATCTTCTTTTTTTTCACCTGATAAAATCTGTGACCTCCTGTCCAGAGGGAGGTCAGATACCCATCAGTCCTTGACCTAACACTCCTCAGTGTTTTGTGTGCTGGGGCATGGACCGAGGGTTTGTTTGTTATTTTGTCCATTAGGGTTACCTGCAACCACACCACCAGGCTCTCTTCCAGGGGTTGTAGGTCAAGGTCTTAGTGAACCCTAAAGTAGTATTTTAAGAACGTTTTAAGTCTTCAGTTGAACTGTACACTGAATTAGCAGTTTATTAGATACACCTGTGCAGCTTCATGCAGTCCGTCTGGTGAATCTGTGTCGCTCACAGCATGAACTCATGAGTCTGTGTGTCTGTGTGTTTTCAGCTGAGCTCGGTGATTGCGACCCGTTAGACCACAGTCTGGACCTGGTAACAGAATTTCGCTTCATCCCCAACCAGACAGAGGAGGTGGAGCTGGCGATATACAATGCATGGAAGGAGTGCAGGTAAGAATTTCACCATAACTACTCTGCTGCTTGTATTAAACTGAATATCTATGAGGAAGAATGCATTTAAAAATGGCCACAGATATCCTGTGAAAATATTTGGATATGCTTCATCCTGTTGTCTTTGTGGGCTTCTGGTGGAACCATTACAGACAACACTTCATCAATACACCTTTTTCATCTCTTTTGTTTCAGCATGGAGCTGCAGTTATGTTTTTGATTATGAGAACACTTCTCTCTGTTCTGTTTCTCTTCCTCCTCCCTTTTTCCCTTATCTCCTTCAGAGGCCAGACACCAGCCCAAGCTGAAATTAACTACCTGAATAAAGCCAAGTGGCTAGAAATGTACGGGGTGGACATGCATATGGTCAAGGTAAATGACGCTCGTCTCTCTCAGTAGCACATACCATGTAGTCTGAATAGGAAGTGAAAGTGGAAGGAATGTGCATAAGAACATAAATACGTTGAAGGGTCTTTCTTTCCATGTCTCCCCCGCAGGCAAGAGATGGTAATGAGTACAGTCTGGGTTTGACACCGACTGGAGTTCTGGTGTTCGAAGGACAAACCAAGATCGGGCTCTTCTTCTGGTGTGTTTGTCTATATCCTGATTCACTGAGATATTTACTTAAACGCCACCTTTGACTTTTCATTACTGCTTCCTCTTTGTGTGTCTGTGTTGGATTTACTCATGAGTGTTTTTGTTTGTTTTGTTTTTTCAACTGTTGTAGGCCTAAGATCACTTGTCTGGATTTCAAGAAGAGCAAACTGACCCTTGTGGTAGTGGAGGATGATGAACAGGTGAGCACACGCACTCAGATACTTGCCATACAGTGGAATGTTGAAAATGCAGAGCACACATTCTCTCCACCACCGTGAATCCTCACGATAACAGTTATATCACTGACCCAGTCTAAATACCAGACTCTGAGTCTCTAGCATTGTGGAGGATTGCAGGTGCAGTCAGGCAACAATGGATTCCAATAAGCAACAGTTTCATGGCAAAAAAAGGTATTAAAATGTGCACAGAAACGTCTCAAATCAACCCCACCGCACTGTCAGCTTCACATGTGTCTACATGCTTACTGTGTTCCAGTCACACAATCCTTTGCAAAATATGGCAAATTATTTCTAAATACACAGCTTTAGTGTGTTGATTGTGCAGCAAGCTGTTTGCATCTGTCGTCCACAACCAACCTAAACGTGTGTGTCTGAAGTGCAAAATATTCGATATTTAAAACTGTAAATTGTTAAAGCTTTTAAAATGAACTGACCCCATCATAAAGGGGTCCTAATGCTGCCATTTGGTGACAAGAAAAAAAACAGAATTATTTCCAAACTCAAGTAGATCATGAGAGCCATTTCTTCGAAATCTCTTAAAATAAATTGTACAAACAAGAAATATTCCTCTTAAAACCTTCGTTTGAAGTGGTGCCCAAGCCCAAAAAGAGTTTAGTTCCAACTCAAAATGAAACAAGACTTAGTATAGTACTACCCAGAGGCTAGTGTATATGAGAGAGTCTGTTTATGTCCATCCTGGAGGTCTGTGAGTGAGGTTAATAAAGAAGCCCACCCCCTCTGGTATTTCTGGTATGCACCATTCTCCTACACACACACACACACACACACACACACACAGTTCTCCCCCTCTCAACTCTGTCCTAAACAGTTATATACTGTAGGCTTGTTCTGTCACCACAGGAGTTAACTGTATGCACTCGGATTCTGAATTCTCTATTGAGATGCTTGTTTGTCATACACGCACACACACACACACACACACACACACACACAGACAGTAGGAGCATCAGAGATGAAAGCAAAGAGCTGGCTGGCTGTGAATCAGGGGTAATTGCTTTGAAAATAGAGGACAGAGGAACTGAAATAGTCACAATCATTTGTTAAACAAAATGTCCAAAAACAGGTGTTTAGTTGAATGTCACTCCAAGAATAATCAGTTCGTCTGTGAGCGTGTGCATGCTTCTGTCTCTCTGTTTGAGAGTTAAATGTGTGTGTTGTTTTTACTATTTTGGTGAAGACCCAACCCCCTAACAATCAGAGCGTGGGAGATTTTGAAGAGTTTTGCTATATTGCATGAGATCACAGATGCAAGCGTTTCACATGCACTTTGAATAAATCAGAGGTTTGCATCAGCAAACTGTCAGTGCTCTTAGAGCATGGTACTCTCTGTAGAAGAGGAACGCCTGAAAACCAATGAGAAGACGGAAACGGAGCAAAGAACTCCAAAGAATCTCCAAGTTTTTCATCCGGCTGTGGTGCCAGGCAGGCCTCCATCTAGGCCGCGATGAGAAATCAGATTAATGAGGCAGCATCTACACACACTGCAGAGCAGCCGTTCATTCTTCACATATTTGTCTCCTTCCACAGTGAAGAACTAGCACATGAGCTTTGTTTTTGTGAAAACATGTTGGCTGGGAGCAAGACTTCAGAATGACAAAGAGTTGAATTTGATAACTAATGGATGAAGCATGGCACAAACACTCTGATAGGTCTGATAGGACCTGTCCACTTTGTAAAGTGCATATTGAATATCAGTGTGTTGAGAACTTATCCTCTGACCTCAGACCGATCCTCCCCAGGGCAAAGAACAGGAGCACACCTTTGTGTTCAGGATGGACCACCCCAAGGCCTGTAAGCACCTGTGGAAGTGTGCTGTGGAGCACCACGCTTTCTTTAGGCTGCGAGGACCGGTACAGAAGAACGCCTCTCGCTCTGGATTCATACGCATGGGATCACGCTTCAGATACAGGTAACAGACGGCTGGCAGAATAAAGGCTTGAGGATGCTTTGAGAGTGATGTACAAGGGTAGTAATTGCAATTTCAGATTTGCAAAATATATTTCATGCAATTTCCATGGCAACAGTAAGAGCATTTGACCAAGTCCTGTGCTGGACAAGTAAAGGTTTTTACAGTGCCGACAGAAATATTCACCCCTGCATAGATTTTTTTACTAGACGAAATTATGATTTTTTTCAACCCACTAATTAACAGGATAAACAAATCAACAAATCTCTTCATTTTTATCTAAATTAACTACAAATATAAAATTTATAAAATGTCGGTGTCCATTGTGTTGTTTGCTGCACATCCTGAGCGCCAGAGACTTCTAGCTGGAAGAGAAAGGCAGTTGAAATGGGTCTGGGGAACAAATGCAGCTGGGCTTGCTTAAAAAGAAGACTTTGGGGGAGGGGCTGCTGCTGCTGAGTTAAGCGCAACAAATTTAGAGAGCCATGTGTTTGTTTTGTGCCATGTGTGTGAACATATCAACAGAGATAATCCTAGTTTGACGCACTGTATCATTCTGTATATACATAAAACCCATATGTGTACACACAGATACTTGCAGTGGTACAAGACAGGCGCTCAGTGTCCACATACCGCAGTAGCCACCGAGTTCCCTTCTATGTGTGTTTAAACATTACCCAGTTGGGTAAGCATTGGCAGTAATGTTGGTTTAACACGGAGGTTACAGGGTTTGTTGTTAATAGAAGGTTATCGCTTGAATGGATCCAGAGTTCAGCGAGGGTCACCGCTGTGCCTTTTGTTTTTGGGACAATGGGATTTATCCAAGATTGTATTTAATAGTTTGGCCTGTGTTGATCAAGGTTAGCATTGTTTAGAGTCTGGAAACAGATACAGGGCCTTGCATGTGTAAAAGTGTTTGTGTTTGTTTGTGTGACCAGTGGAAAGACAGAGTATCAGACAACCAAGGCCAATAAAGCAAGGAGGTCAGCCTCCTTTGAGAGGAGGCCCAGCCGCCGTTACTCCAGAAGGACCATGCAGAACAGAGGTGAGGACGGCACTCACACAGTCACACGGCGCGTGTGAATATACAGCCATCTTACATGATGTAAACATGTGCACATCCTTGCACTCTTTGTGTGTTTGCTTATGTTTCAGAATCTGAACATAACGCTTACTGTCTGTTCTTCTTCTTGTTCTTACAGGACACTTTCATCCCCAGGAGTGAGTACACTGATATTTAAACAATGCGATTGTGCCGTTGCCTGATGAAATTACTTTATCTGTGCTCTTGTTGTTTCAGTTGTTGTAGTACTGCTGTTGTGTAATTTTGTTTAAATCGTGTCTTTGTGTCTCATTTGTGATAAATAACAACAACGAAGGGCTTGCAATGAAGAACGCTTAATTTTATATGTATCTACAATTATCAGGCACTGTTGCTTAAAGAGCTGTGACTCACACACACACACACACACACACACACACACACACACACACACACACAGTCTTAATTCATTCGTAAGCCTTGACTGTAATCTTGTTACAGAGGTAGCCTTTTGTTATAGGGATATGTGTGTGGGCTCAAGACATGATGTCAGCCGTAGTTTTAAGCTGTCATGGGACCAGTTGATTCGAAGCATGGTGATGACAAACACTCCTGCAACTTTTAAGCACACCTGATTGGACAGGCCGACACTGACAGTGCAGGTTCTGTTGAAGCAAGTATTAAAAGCTTTGCTGAAAAGATGTAGCATTGTCGTATTAAACAGGGATGGGGATTTGTGAATTGGCGCATGGATAACCTGGCAGATTTAAAAAGAGCATAATGGAAAAAGTATTGTCATAAATTCAGCCAAATTGTACGTCTGCATTGCCCCAAGATGTGGTTCATGTGTCACACAAATTACACACTTCCTTGTGTAATTGGCCAACCGTGGTGGCCGCTCAGCCAAATTTACATGAGTAATGTGCTCTGTGAAAAGCATTGTGGGAGATTGTAATGGTCCCTGGTTTATTTCTTAAGTGTTCAGGCGACACTGAAATCCAGTTCAGTTACTTACAGCATAAATCCATGTACAGTAGTAAGAATTCTTCAAAGGATGTTTGTTGTTTGAATAAAATCTCAATTTATTTCTTTCCTCAGGGTTCTTTCCTCAGGCAACGGAGTCAGCTCCGGCAAAGACAACAAGGTGAGGAGCAACACAGCTGTGTGTGTGTAAATCCCTCCTGCATTATGCAGGGAAACAATACACCTTACACTGTCCTTGAAGTCAGAGTTGGGCAAGATTACAAGACCAGCAGCTCTTTCCCATAGAAAACAAAGAGTTCATTTGTATGACTTGATACGGCTTAGAATATTACAGTATATTACTTTGACAAAACTGTCTTAAAATGAAAAGTTTAATGATAGAAAGGTGATTGTTTTCCTTTTCTCAACATTCTGAATCCCATTCAATCTCATCCTTCCTCATTTCTGTCTCTACACCTCTGCCATCCCTTCTCTCTAACGTATAATTTCTCTTTCTTCCCCTTCAGGTTCCCTCTAGTAGAGGTGCCTGGACTGCCGTGCCTGTGGTCAGCCCAGTAGCTGCCTCTGCCTGTGCACCAATGGAAATCGAGGCTCTGCCCAGGAGTCCTGGAGGTGAAAAGAGGAGGTTGGTACCTGGATGATTTCAGTTTTCTGCCTACATTCTTCATGCTATATCCCAGTGTCGGTTTACAGCTGCTCACTGATGATCAGGGAGACGAGACCAGGTTAGGAAAGGCTGGGGCGGGCCGACTGATCCCTGTTGGCCGCTGAGAGAAGTGGGTGGATGGCTAAGTGTGTTTTTCATGGTCTAATGCCATGAGAGTGGCTTAACATGGCTTATCCACTGACCCTGGCTTGCTGTGAGCAGGAAAGCCAGCAAAGAAGGAGGAAAGAAGACAGAAAGTATTTCTGTGTGCATTTTTCTATTTATGCCTGCATGTCCTTTGCATGTTTGGCTGGTCTGTTTCCCTTTTCTCAAGTTCCTGCTCTGTTTTGTGAGTGTGCATAAAATACAGGTTATGTACTTGTAATGTATACGTGGTGGTGTTCTTAGAAACATGATGGCCTTAAAGAGAGATTTACTTATGTGGGTTAGTGGAGTGTAGCACATACCGCAAGACTGTAAAGCAGCAGTACAGTATTCAGGCTAGTGGCAGATTGAAAGTGAAGAGAGATGGACTGCAGTTAGACGAGTAGCAGACTAATAGTGGATAGCCAGCAGAGAGAGTAAACAGATGAAGAGGCAGACATGAACAAAAACTGCTAATGCTCCAGTTGAGTATTAGCAGTAGCACCCATATTAGCTTTGTATTCTTTTTTGTTTTGTATCTCAAGGCTTATTTCTGCTCTTTCATTTTGTACTTTTTGCCTCTCGCTCCTCAGTCTGAGTTGCTAACTCTGAGCCGTGTCTATAAATGTGTTCTGTGTGTATTTTTTCTATATAGAATCTCTTATTTGTGGATGCATTTTCATTTGTTGCGTCAGGCTTGTTTTTGTGAATGAACAAGCAAATTTACCCATGCATACAAATACATATGCACCCTCCTCCATAAACCTGTAATGTCCCCCTGTGTGTTCCAGTATTAACATGTACTGAGGACAAATTGGTGTTGTGTGGAGGCAGACCAGGTAGGTACGATCAAACACTGAACTTTGCCATCGCCCTGGCTTTAACCAATCAGTCGCTGCGCAGCGGCAGGCTTTCTGATTTTGGCTTTGGAAAAGGGTTTTCTTGCGATGGAATTGTCTCCTGTGATTCGCTGTCTGTCCACTTTCGAGCAGCATGAAATGCCAACCTAATCGGTGCAGGAAATGATGTGATGATTTGTGGTGTTTGGCATCTATGATTTCAGCTGGATCTGTTCTGCTCAAGGCTTTGGTGCATACTAGTGCTTAGGTGTCTTCATTTTCAGTCATCTAATGTCGTGCTGTGCATCCTGTGAACCACCTGCTCCTCTATAAACCCTTTTTTATCCTCTAAACGGTAAAATAGTTGATAAGATATAATAAGAATATTCAGAGATGAGTGGAAGTTTGTTTGCCAATCAGCGAATAGCCAACATTCGTAGTGATGCTACAGACTTAGTGTTACCAAAGGAAATTACAGATTTGTTTGTGGTGACACACAAAGCATTACTTGCCTGCTCTGGCTTCCGGAGAACAAAGCTCATTCAGATTTACAGCTCAGGCTGATCCTGTTTCTACAGTAAATTTCTGGTCAGTTGTAATAAGAGGATTGCTCATCGTTTCTGAAGAGTGGAAGCCCCTTTTCTTTTTTTCCTCATCTGTTTCACTTTAAAACAGGATGCACAGACATGACCTTAGAGCCAGCACGTAGATAGCGATGACCTATCACACTAAGTTTACTGTATCCTCTTTCTGACTGTTGACTGGGAAATCCTAAAGGATGCAAATACTGATTATTTTTTCACAATGTCCTTTAAAATGCACTCTATTCATTTTCCGCGTTACAGCAGGGCCTTTTGATATTTTTGCTTTTCAGTTAGTGTCCATTTTAAATGTGTTTAAGCAAGATTAAATTCACCACATAGACTGAATAATACAGAATTGACAGCTTCAGGGTCTGACAGTGAATAAAATAGACAATAAAGGAGGGTATGCTTTAGGGCGTGGCTACCTTGTCTTCTCAGTCAGATCCAATCAGGATAGAGTCGTGGCAAACTACCATGCGTATCCTCTCCAGCTCCACCTTCTCGTCCAAATATGGTCACTTCTGACTCAAAAAAACAAAGATAGTGGTGGTCGTAATGCCAAACGTGAGGCTTCAAAATGGTAGTCCATGAACCAGTGGGTCACTGTGGGTGTACGCTTGATTCACAAACAAGACCTCCCAGGTTCAGGCCCCATTGCTCTGTGGTAGTTCAGTGTTCTTGAGGCTTTTTTTCGACGGGTTCTTGTGTTTTTTATCAGCACAGAAGTTACACTGAGATGACCCCGGAGTTCTTGTTTTGCTGTCAAACCAACAGTTTACAGTTAGGACTGACTCAGTGGACATGAGGAAGATGCTTTGAAAGAGACGTTGCTGGATCACTAATACCTCAGACTAATCCCTGGTGCTCTTCCCTTTCGCCTCCCACACATACTCCCTTGCTTTTAGTAGGATGTCTCTGTTGATTTTGCATGGAGCACTTTAACCCTCAGCGGTTCTCCTGATAACATGAGCAGTCAGTCTACTCTACCTCTGTGTCCATCATCCTCCAGCTTTAGCAGCACACAAGAGAATGAGTACTGGATTTTCTTAAGCCTTTTGACCATACATGTTAAGTTATGACTGGATGCCCTGATGGTGACAGTATTATCCAAATTTCATATGTTAACATGTTCATCACTGGCATGAGTGACAGATAGTTTAGAAAAGTCAGTGAATTTATTAATTTTTAAGAGTGCCATGTTTCCTGTAATGGCCGTGTTCTTGTATTGTTCCTTTACTATGTTACCCAGCCATAGAGCTGTATTCTCTCCCCTTCTTTTAAGATGTCGTGTAGCGTCTGTATCTGTTGCCTTCTCCCTGAACCTTGCCTCTCCTTCCTGTAAGCTCCTCCACTTCTCTGTAACATTATCACAAGAGAGAGTAGATGATAATCTTAGATCAGTGCCACTGGAATTCATCACATTTCATTCTCCCTCGCTAACAAGAGAGTATATGGAAAAATACAGTCAACGATCATAAAGTTAGTAACTGTTTTTCTGAGGCACTGAGAAACTGCATGCTCCCCTGCCTCTCATACTCCCGGTGGAGCTGTCACCATGAATAAAAGCTTCCGGCTCAGGACCTCCAGGACTGAATATATAAACATGGATTTGACATAAGCCATCAGACCTCAGTCGCTAGAGGTGCAAAGCCAGGTCACTGACGCTCCAGAGACATCCAGTCCACTTCACTTAACTCAAGTGTTCGTGTCACAACACTTGTCATAGACACTTAAATGCACGCTAGCGTACAGTGTAGCTCTAAGTTACATGGCTTATTCAGCATCCTGACACTGCCGGGCCCATCACGACCATAAACCCCTTATTTTATTATTTTTATGTGCACTAAAATAACATTTTCATTATTGTGATCAGCATAATTTCCTTTGCCAGGCTGCAGTTTAAAATGAACAGACAATGTCCTCTGATAAATGGAGCTCTTAGCACAACTGTAGAAAATCCTCAAGGAACCCTGTTTTTCATACGTGCAGGAGCAGACCATAAAGTTGGCCTCTGTGCAGCCGTATGCAGTGAATTATGTTTAAACAAATTAAGCTCTCTCTCTCTTTCAGACTTGTTATGAGCTGCCTCAATTCCCTTCTCTGCTGTTCTTTATACTTGTGTTAAACTAGCTGTTTCTCGCTGTTATCTTTCCCTCCCTCATGCGTTTGCATACAGTCTCCCTCTCCTCCTTGCTGTTTTCATTCAGTGCTTCCCTTCCTGTCCCCCTCCAGTCTCGCGTCTGGTTTACCTACACTCTCACTCACTTCCCATGTCTTCACATCCCCCTCCTGTTTGTCGCCATCCCCTCCTCCACCCTGTTCTCTCCAGGTCTCCTCTTTCCTCCATCCTCCCTGCTCATGTCTCATCAAAGCTCCCGACAGAGAGCTGGACAGATCCGAGGAGCTGACAGCACTCTAGTAAATGGGAATGGCTCAGCAGGGACTCGCCCATGAAAACCGTCCGGTGTTGGAAGGACACATTTGTCGTGAATGCAAAGATTCCTTATTAACTGAAACATTCCTTAAAACAAACCGCTCAAAGTGCCTCCCCTCACAGACCGATACCTCTCCAAGCTTGCTGTCACACTCGATACTGCCCTTTCCTTCTCAGTGTTTCAGTCAGTCCCTGCATTTCTGTTTCTCCATTTTTGTTTCACTTTGTCCCTCTTGTTCAGTCTCTGCTCTCCCCTTTCCTCCGTGCCTCACTCTTAACCTCAAGGTGAAACTGGCCGGCTGGGCTGAGATGGTATCAATGTGAGGCTTAGGAATTCAGTTCCACTCTCGACTCTGCAAGGAAACAATAAGTCACATAGTTCCTGCAGGGTTTCAATAAGTCCTCCTCTGCTCCCATTGTCAGTCTCTCAAAAATAGTTTTATGTTTATGTTAGTTTTTTATAATATCTCCAACATTGTTGCTGTATTACTTAAGTTTGAATTCCATCAGATGATTTTTATATTAGAAAATATGATTTTCTCTGTGTTGTATTTAATCTGCCCTGCACATTTCATGCATCTGCTGGTCTGTCTATTAAAGGTAGTTGGTTAAGAAGGTCAGTATCTTTTTCAGCTTTGTAGATTTGTCTCAGAGGTCATTAGCCTAGCTCAGCACAAAGAAATAGAAGCGGGAGAAAAATATGTGCACATTGTTTCTTGTGCGTCGAACACATCTTTAAAAGCGCCGATGCATTTTTTCCTTTTGTTGAAAGTTAGCAGTTTGTCCCTGCTTCCAGTGTTGAGCAATACCAAACACATCCTGGACTTCATACTCTCAAAGTAAATTGATAGTGACCTTCTCATCCAACTGACTGATCAAACAAGCATTATTCCATTTAAATGTTTAAAACTGAATCAAAATCGAATGTAAATTTTTGGTTTTTAGTCCACTTTTAGTGCACATTTGGGAGGGTTACTCTGAAATGACCCAACCATCAACCTACACCTCAGACTATGCCACTGTACAACTGTGTCTTGCACAATTCAACCAATGAAGATGATTCTGTAATATTATTTCTTAGTTAAATGTTTACAGCATAACTGACCAAAGGATGTCTACCTTTCTGAACTGAATCATTTCAGAGAATAAATACAGGATTCCTCTTTGACACAGAAGAGTATGTAGCTTTATGTTTTGTTTATGTTTTTTACACTACAGTATATTCACTGTATCCATGACATTCTGACTCTTGTTCAGTACAGAAAATGTACTGATATTTCTGCTGAGATCTTCTTTTGCTGTCATCGTTCCTGAACACAGAATAAATCTGATTTGAAAGCGTTAGCCACAACCTCGTGGGTTGGTAAGTTGTTGCTGCTGAATGTGAAGCACAGTAACAAAAGAAATGTGCACACTTTTTACGATTAAACATGACAAGATATTAACGCTTTAACCACTGGGAAAGTATTTATCACTGGAGGTTTCCCAATGAAACCTTTCAGCTGTGCGTGTGATGGAGTTTTCTTTGTGCGTGTTGATGGAAATGCATTCATTCCTCATGTTAAATAAAAAAACAGAGCAGTTGAACAGCAAATGCTCAAGATGAGACAGCTGAGCATCTAATGGCTATTTAGTGTTTGGTTGGCAAGAGTCTGTACGTCCTTGGTGTGTCTGTCTAAGCTTTATTTCCTCTTCTTGTCCGTTCCTCTTTATGTTTATTGCCCACACAAAGGTTGGATACACCCTCACCTTTTCCTCCATGGATTACTGAACATGTGGGAGTGTTTATATACATTTTGTTTGCGACTCCTCAGGCTAAGCATTGTTCTCCTCTTCACGTCTTTGTGTATGTCGTGCTTTGGTTCCTGTTCTCTCCAGGCAGCATATAGTAATATATACTTCACATGTTTGACTGTGTCCTCAGGCTACAGTAATATGAGGTAATTACTAGGCTGCTGGACAGGCTTCTCCCAAAATCCATGTATCAGAGGTTTTCCTTCAGGTTGCTTCAGATTCAGAGGATATTATTTCCCAGAGAAGTTATTGCTTGCTTTGACGACTTATTTCCACATGCTTCTTTACCACTTGAGAAGTCCTTTCAGCAAAGTTATTTATTTTAGGGCTTCCCTCTTTGGACACACAGCTCTCATAGCAATCTGGCAGAAACATAAACCACAAATCTTCCATTTTCAGATGTGTTTTTCTGAATACAGTAGCGTTTTATTTTTTTTTATTTGTTTTATTGTAATTGTGTTGCTTGTTTATGAGACATTATTACAAATTGTCTTCTGATATATCGTCATGGGCCAGTTTTGCCATCCTTGCAGAGTCTATTCATACCTTGTGGATGCTACAGGTAAGTTGTACAGCTGTATAATCCTACATTTTGCTGTAATTTTGGTTAAACACTTCATTATCTCCTCCATTGTGTCTTTTTGTATTTATCTTGACACAGAACTACATTTAAACCCCATCTTGATCTGATGTTCTTCTCTTCTGTCTCTAGTATGCCTATGGTTGCTGACCTGATGGAGACCTGCATCGATGATGTCCTCAGGCCTCCTGTCGTTCCCACGGTCACAGCTACAGACGAGGCCAGGCCCAGCAACGCCTATGCCACCCCCAGTGTCAGCGGGGAGGACCCTCTCAGCCTCAATGGTGAGGCTGCTGAAAACCCAACAAACGTACCGCAGAGACAATATATTGAATCAAATCACACAGACAAACTGACACTCTGGAACAATTTTACATTGTCCAGTGCTAGCATCTCCACAGCAGCAAAACGCTCCTCCTTCACAAACTCTCCTTCTGAATGAGGTTTCAGCCTCTTAGCTCTCAGCTCGCTCACCACAAGACTTGTCTGCATAACACTGATTCCCCACCCCAAGAGTAAAGGATGTTACCACAGAGGCTCAGGAACACTTTCAAATTGTTGTTGGTACAAACAGTTTCTTTGCAAACGATTCATTTTGTTTTACACAGCGTCCCAACTTTTGTGGAATCAAGCTTGTGTAAATATCCCTAGTATGCATGAAAGTGTATTTGTCAGATTTATACGGTATGGTGACAGCGTGTCAAGCCACTCAGACTCACTCTCCTTATTCACATCATATACATTTTCACTGCCTCTGCTCTCATTTTCCAGTGATTTCCAACAATTGTGTCACTTGCATTGCGTCAGTCAACCCCCAGAGCTGATTATGTGGTTCATGTTGCTCATGACAAGTAAACAAAAGAGAATTTCAAGAGCATTACACTGAAAAGGGGCACATAATAAACCTCACTTTAAAATTATACTGTTAAATATGTATGCATGTACTGGACTGAAGGATGACAATGCAGGTGTGTGGGTGTGTATTTAAGTTGAACGTTGTGTCTCTCCAGAAGCAGCGGCTCGTCTGAAGCAGCTGGCGTTGGAAAGCAGTCCACTTCTTGCTTCTCCAAGAAATAACATCAATGTCAATATGGCCTTAAACAATCAGGTGGGTGATTGTTCATATACAGTCCTCCTGTAAATCTCTGCTTTTACCCCAGACCCTAAAAAAAGAAAAACAATTGAAAACTTTTAGCAGGAGACACATGTAGTATTTGCCTCAGCATAGAGAGATTGCAGTCAGGGTGTCCTCGCATGTGGTCTAGTTTGTTGAGTGGTAATAACTCTAAAAGTGTTGGACGTGATGTTGGATGCTCCAACAGGAGGACATGGTGAAGCTCACAGAGAAGTGTGGTCTGAGCAGCACAGGCAGTAGTAGCCCAGTTGTCACTCCACTGCGCACCCCAGAGGATCTGAAGAGCAACATCCTGAAAGCACAGGCCGAGGCTGCTGCCCTCAAGGTGAGGAACAGAACACACACAGCTGGACAAGAGGGAAGAGAAGCAAGTGCAAAGACACTCCTCAGTCAGACTGTTTAGCGCTCTTACTTTGAAAGGTGTAGCTGCTCATTTAACCCCCAGACCGTATCACTCAAAGTGTCTCAGCTGCATTAATTTTTCCATGTTAATGTCACAGTTGCGATGTTATTCTGGATCAAATGAGATGCAGATGCATGGCTGTGTTAGTCCCCGCTTACCTCTCTGTTCTGCTGTGCAGGGACCTCTGGACGAACACGTCGTAGTGGTCGGAGATAAAAACTGTAACGTCCAGGATGCTTCTGTCAGGTATGACCACGCACTGTAATAACCAGTGTTTTAAGGTGCTAACTGAAGTGTTAGAAATGCTAACGAAAATGCTAATATGTCCTGTTTAAACAGTCAGCAGTGAGCAGACATAGACAGGAGAAAAGACCTTGTCACTCGTGCTCCATTGTCTTGAAATTGGGTCTTTTCCCTCCTCCTCCTCCTTCCTGAGTCATGCCAACTGTCAACACATTGTCTCAGCCAGTCGCAGCGCTCCCTGCCTCTAGAGCTGATTAACTATTTGAATATTCATGAGGAGCATTAGCATAGTTCACAACATTACATCACCTGCAGCTCATCCTTACAAGCGAGGCGTCACAGATTGACACGCCCATGACGCCGCCTCGTGTCAGAGGCGGTCAGTGGTTGAGGATGATAAGGGGAGAATGAGCCACCTTGGGTCTGGTTAATGCTGTTTCTCACAATAAATATTAATAATATCAATATCTTTTGACTTGGACAAAACCAACTGTGTGTTTCCAGGTTAAAGGTTCGCACTGGGCGAATGGGCAGTAACTCATCTCTGTCCGTTAGCACTCGCCCTGACATCCAGGACTCCTGGGACCTGCTCAAGCCGGCCTCACTGGCCTCATCAGCAGGGGCCAGGTCAGTCTGTGTGAACTCAGTGCTTTCCTGTGTACTTTTGACTTTTACCACATACTATAATTTCACCACGAGGTTCTGTGTGTGTTCATTATTCCCACTGTGGCTGAGAACCAGAGAGAGAAAGAGGGAGAACGGATTAGCAGAGGAGGAAATGTCTGACAGTAGCAGCAGAATTTGAATTTCTGTAATTCAAACGATGAATTTATTGAAAATTATCCACATTTTATTCAAAACAAGGCTGTGCGTCATCATGGACTCCTTCACATACTGTTATTTAAGTCGAACAGAAGTTTTGTAACTGATCAGATACCATACTGCCCAGATTAGGGTGCAGTGAATCGATTGTAGTCCACTGTGCCTTTAACTTTAAACACGTCTTATGTAATGAGTGTTTACTTAACCTACTTCAGCTGTGAGGATCCTGAGAGCAGGAAGGAACGATCAGGCCTCGACCAATCCGATCTGAAGAAGAAATGAGTAAAGGAGGATGGTTAAAAGTAGGGGTGTAAAGATGGGGTTTAGGGAGTAAATACAGGGGTGCACACAGTTCTTCAGCTCTGCAGTTCTGTCCTCATTAATCATTTCATCTTCCAAACACTTACGTAGGCCGACATTCCCCCAAACTGAACATAAAACAAATACACACACACACACACACACACACACACACATTTCACAGTGATCCACTGGAGGTAAAGGTGTTGCTTGTTCTTTGTAGTCTCTGCTGACATCTGTTGGCATATTTGAACTGTGTGTGTGTGTGTGTGTGTGTGTGTGTGTGTGTGTGTGTGTGTGTGTGTGTGTTGAGTCACATGACTTGACTTCTGCCTGGTTACTGCTGGCGTCCTCGCTCTGTACGTGTTTACAGTAGGATGAGACAAACATACAGACGCACACGCAGAGGCTTGACCACACAGCTGGCCTCAGGCTCATCGATGCAGTAAATGCACGTCGTATCCAGGCTGGTTTCCTTCTCATCTATCAGTCACAAAACATTAATCCAGAACAATTTTGATCATCAATTAGTAATTTAACTAATCTCATCCAGCAAGAATCAAACTTTTCTATGTTTAACACGGATGTAAAAATACCTTGAGGGTTCTCGGTTGCACAAAACAAGCAATTTGAAGAGACTACCTTGGGCTGTGTGAAGGACTGAGGTAATAAAGGAATTCCTCGAATCGCGAATGAGGAAAATGGACCAATAAATGTACCAGTGAAATATGCTTTTTACGCTGCTCTATTTCAAGGACGAGGAGCTGGAAATACATTCCTGTTAATGTCTGTGTGAGGATTTATTTTTTCCCTTGCTCCGTTCTTCAGTGCCGAGAGGCTAGCTGAAGATTTAAACCCCTCTGTTCCCAAGATGCACTCGGAGTCTGCTGGCGAAGGCATGCCACCAAAGGTAACGTGATTATTAACAGTTAAATGACTTATTGTGGTGCATTTACATTTGTTACCGTGGAAGGAATATCTGCATGTGTAATGTGTTGGATGTTGTTTGAAGGCACAAAAACAAATGTTGCTCTGTTTGATTTTCCACCATCACGGACAGTAACTCTCAAACCTGAGAGCTTTGCGCTTATTAAAAATGTGTGGCTCCTCTTGATTTGCTGAGACTGATGGGGACTTGTGCAGGTTTCTTTCTTTGTATGTTCTGGTAAAGAGTGTTTGTGTCATTCTGCAGGTGAAATCAGAGGAAGCTGACCTGAAAACCATCGCGCCGCTGTCCGACAACCTGATCGATTTCACTGATCCAACTCCTGTTGTAAGTGTCAGTCGACCGCACACGGTGACCTCCGGCGGCATTTTGGAATTTAGTCAACTCTTGAAAATGTCTTTTTGTAAGCACTTTTACTAAAGTACAGGCTTTATGGACTTGCTGAAGAACACTGGGAAAGAAGTGTTGACCTTTGTAGACAGTAAACCGCCAACCTTGACTCAACACAGACTCACTCCAACCACCCAACTAGACTGCAACAGTACATCACTGACTCACCCTCAGACGTCAAACCCATGTCTGGAGCCCAAAACGAGTGTGAACGTGGTTCCAATACTGCCAGGATTTAGCATACAGGCATTTCTATTAGAGATGGGAATTTAATGTTTAATGTGAGAGAAGATGAAGTGACAATGAAGCTTAGTTTGGTCCTTTAATACTTTGGTTAAGCAGTGGTGTGTTTACTAGACTTGCAGTCACAAGCCTCCCCCTGTGGTCTGTGGAAGCAAACCTGTGTCAGCACTCTGGGCTCAAAGGCGGGTGAATGCCCCCCCACCCCTCCAGGAGTTAGTCTGATCTATGTGTAACAACATTTTCTTCATTGTCTTCCAGCTACCACCAGTGCAGCAGCCCAAACCCGCCATCACACCTCGCTGGATCATTCCTACAACTGCTGTGAGTGATCAGTGTGTCTGACTCTCTCCTGGTCAGCAGTCAGTCAGTCTGTCTGTCTGTCTGTCTGTCTGTCTGTCTCTGTCTCTGTCTGTCTGGCTGGCTGGCTGGCTGGCTGGCTGTCTGTCTGTCTGTCTGTCTGTCTGTCTGTCTGACTTTCTTCCCACAGGTCCTTATGAAATGTATGTGTATTATAATTAATGTGTCCACTGTCCTGGTGATGCAAGGCTTCTGCCCTTGCATAGCTGCTGTTCAGCTCGGCTGATGTAGAGGCTCCGTAGAGACTGACCTCCTTCCTTCTCCCTCATCCCCTCCTAATGCAGCCTCCTGGCGTCTTTACTAACGGCCTGCTCGACCTTGACACCCCTGCTAAGGTCAACCCTGTTCTCCCTGCAGATGGGGGGGCAGCTCTCACCCCAGCCCTCCCCCACCTCGCTCACACACGTATCACCGCCACCAGGTAAACTTCTTGAGAACTCAAAGCACTTCCAGGTTGTTTTCAAAGCGAGCCTGGTCGTCTACTGACCCCTGCTGGCCGAGCAGGAAAATGCCTCCTTTAGCTGAAATCCCAGTACGAGTTTTAGGTGAACTGCTTGTAATTCTTGCTCGGCCATGAACTCGCTCTGAGGCTTCGACAGTGTTTCTGCAAAACAATGCTAGTCACTACAGATTGAAAGAATTCATTCTTTTTAAAGCAGTGTATTTCACAACTTCTCAGTCAGCGTGAAAGTGTGCAGTGAGTTCAGGCGTCTCTATCTCAGTCATTTTGCCACTCCTGTGTCCCGCAGCACTGTGGCTCAGCAGCCAGCCTCGGAGGATGGAGCCAAACCCAGAGGTCTCCTAACCACTGAGCTCTGATGGAGACGTGAGGAGCAGCCGTCACAGCGCGAGTCTCCCTGACCGCTCCACCCCCCTTCACCCATCCACACACGAGCGAGCTGGGCTAAGAGGAAAGCGGAACCAGGGAAGAGGCAGCTTACGCAGCACCACGTACACACGAACAGGTTGAACTGCACAGGAAAATAGTAGCAACGTGATCACAGACACAGCCTAGTTTTCGTCAAACAGCACCAGCATTAACATTTTTAGGAACACATAACTTCCTGTTTGAGCTCACTGTCAGTCACCTGCCATTCACGTCATCCATCCAGTCAACCAAACCTCGGCCTCTAACGTCTGCACCACCTCTGCGTACACGGAGAGTGATGAAAAGTCTCGTTGCAGAGGTGAAGTCTGGGCTGACGCACTAAAATCTCACGACACTGTTAAGGTACGTTGCGTGAAAGCATCCACCGCTGACGTTAAAGGGTAGGTTGTCTCTTTTAGTGCTGCTTTCCTCCTCTTTTTTTTTTTTTTTTTTTGTCACTTGCTGTTTTCTCACTGGTAATTCACACCACTGGATCCCTGCTGCCCTGAGCTTCTCTGCACACACAGATCACACAGCACGTCGAGCTGCTGAAGAACACTGGACGAAGGACTGAAAGGAAGATCTATCAACAGGAAAGGCAGATAAAAGAAAGACTGACTTAAAATGTTGATTGTGAGAGATAAAAACAGCTGGACTCTGAACACGATGAGGCTGTTCTGTCCTCGCAGCACACTACAAACCTTTTTTTAAACTCGATCAATACTACATGTGACACTCGACTGGCAGCCACTGGAGATGAAAACGCTGGATTATCTTTTCAACACTGGACCTTGAAAGGATCTTTTCATCGAGGGGACCACTTTGGGTTTTCAACTCGTGTTTTTATTATCCTGCTCCTTGTGATTTTTTCATTTCCCGTCTCAGTTCTTTTGAATCGACACATTTTGGCACCAGCATCATTGGGAAAGTTAGTTTGCATCCTCTGTGTTCTGCCCCTCTTTAAACTCTCATCATGGCCCTCGAGTCTTTTTTTACATTAATCTTAGCTCCTAAATCGGTGATTTAATGTGAAAGGGAAAACTAGAAGCAGCTCAGCGCTGTTGAATCTTTTTAAGTGAGCTGGAGACGACCGCTGTCTCCATTTTTTGGATTACCTGACTGTGATTTGACCCTGTTACAGAACACGGCTCCTGTAATTAACATGCTGTAGTGACTCCCCTGCCTTATGGAAATGAATGTATTCAATTAGTGTCATCGGAGAATGCTGGAGACGCCACATATGAAACATCCCTGAGAGTTAAATTCACATTTGCTGATTGATAAGTGGAGGAAAGCTTGTGAAATATCTTAAAAAGCTGATTTTGTACATGTGAAATTGAGGCCTAAGTCTAACATTTCTGAGCTGTTAATGAAGTATATCTTCTTTTTTTTTTTTTTTTAAGTCTGGACCCTCACACACGTTCTCACTACACATCTGTAGTTTTTTCACAATGATGTTGATTTCATTTTCGGTCTTTAACGAGACTGTTTTACAATGTCTTCTTAGCAGTGACGGTTATTTATGCTACTACTCAGTGTAATGTTCAGATATGACATGTTGTCCAAAAGTGTTGTAGCGCACAGTCGTAATGTGTTGTCAGTATAATGGCATCAGCTGCCTGTAGATATGAAGTAGATTTCTATATATTTTTTTGAAAAGTATGTCGGCAGTATTGTTACTACACTCTGAGGAGATTTCAGCTTTGAGGTGTTTTCTAATTACAAACGAAGTAAGAAACGTTTTACTGATCGAACTGGAAAAACACAGATTGTGACGTCTCAAATGCAATTTTATATAAACTTTTATTATTTTTCTGGACTACCTGATCATGATTCAGTAAAGCTTTGCTACAGTAGGATTCAATTGTTTTTTATTCATCTTTACTGGTTGGCCGCGGTTGAATTGAGGAGGTCAGTGGTTACAGCTGGATTTCTGCAACACTAGACAATCTGATTTACTGCTGTGCTGCTGTGGACCAGATGTGGTCTTTGTCCCATTAAAGCAGCTATGAAACGATGACCTGGATCACCGTGAGGTAAAACATCAGGTTTTTCAGGCCTGTTTAAATTCACTCGCTGTGTGAGACGTCAGCTGACTCAGCAGAAGTGTTTTCATAAGCGTGTTGCTTATAGTTGAAGTTTACAGACAGCTGGGTTGAAACCATTAAAGCTAATTTTTTGACCGCTCCACAGATTTCATGGTAATGTTGGAAAGTCGGTCAGGACGTCCACTTTGTCATTTTCCCAACTTTTTTTTTTTTTTTTTTGATTATTTCACTCATAATTCACTTCATCACAGTTCCAGTGGGTCATCGGTCACAGTTCATGTCAGTAAAAGCTTCTGATTGATGTCATTTGAGTCAACAGGAGGTGGGCCTGTGGGTGTATTTTAAGACCTACTTTCAAACTCTGTTCCTCTGTCTTGGCCTCATGAGAAACGAGTAAAAGTCAAGTAAGTAAAAGGAAACACTACCGAATACTAAGTGTATGTAATCAAACCGATTCTTGAAATGTTTCATGCATATTGAATGATGTGTTGACAGAGCAGGAAGTGATGGTGTTTGCCAGTGAAGAGCTATGGAGGTAATATAATAATGAACTGATGAGGAACTCCATTGGTCTACATATTCAGCTTTCTCTGAGTTACTAATCCTTGTTTTAACCACAAAAAGCAAAACAATTGACGGGCTCACAAATAATCAGTGTCAAAAGACCAATTTGTTACCAGAGACATCAAGTATCCTATTATACACAAGTTAAAGGATGAAATACATGAAGCAGTATGGAGCACTAAGAGTTCATCCAAAGGACACTGTCTCAGCCTAGAGAGTGGACTAACTGTGTCGTTAATATGTCTTAAAAATTCACTTTTACCCGGCTAATAACAGCTTTTGGTGTATGTTAGCCAACTGACCACTGGATGGCAGCACAGTACCATTTTTAACACTTGAGTAGACAAAGAGTTGAGCAGCTGATCTCTTTTCCTCCTGCATCACTGACCCCAGTTCAGATCTCCACCTTACGGCTGGAAGTACATGTGCTTGATGAAATAGAAGCTATTTATGTCCTAATGTTAATTTGAATATAAAATGAAGGTACGACACATTGTAAAGCTCTGTGACACACTGTCAAATGTTTGATTTTCACCTGTTAAATGAAGTGTTTGCTCGTTTATTTACGGTCTTTCTGTTGTGCTCAGGTCTCCTTAAAGCCTCTTTAAACAGGCCAGGAGTTAAAGCAGCCTGTAGCTGATCACCTGGTGAGATAAAGCATACACAACACCACCACCACCAGCACCAGTACCACCACCAGTACCACCACCAGTACCACCACCAGCAGCACCAGCATAATGCTACTCTACTCTGAGTGTATCTGCTCTAGAGATTTTATTTTATCAACATATGGAATCATCATTTTCTTATCTGATATGTTGTTCAGAATTCTACACAAACCCAATCAACGACTTAAACAGGATCACAGTGATTATTTCCTCTTGGATGTGCTTTTCCATGTCTATAAATCACAGTCTGATACCTCCAGGTTCAAGATTAGTGTGTCACTGGCTCAGGAAAGCCTGTTAATCAGATTCAGTGTGAGCGATATGAGCAGCAGGTCACTGCAGTTTTTTGTGAGAGTGAACAAATGAGGAGTAATGCTAACACACGGTTCTCGTCTTCGAAGAACTTTTTCCTAAATTAAGCGTCCATCATCTTTTCAGCTGCTTCATTAACGAGGCGGGATGAGAGAAAAGCTTCTGAAAGCACATGATTGGCCCACAGTTCTGTGGTCGTTGCCTTAAAGAAAGAAAAACTTTCCTCAGGATTGCATCATGTTAGAAAATCTTCAGTCGGTACCAGAGTGGAAGCGAGCGAAGACTCTGCTGTTATTTGTCAGTTGTCGTATTGGTTTACGTCTCAAAATGCAGTGATTTGAAATTGATTGAGTGCGACTGGTCCCTGCTGCAGAGCAACGCATAGCTGGACCATTATTAAACAGCAGACGGCCCACAGCTCAATAACTCAGCCAGGACTGCTCCCCTCAGCAGATGGGCCGACTTTCCCCCACCTTCCAAATGAATAATTGATTACGTACATGGACCTTATGCCAGGTCATGATTGCTTAAGCATGCTCAAAGCTCTGGGTGGATTCATGGAGATCTGGCGCAGCGCCGGTGCCCTGATGTCACCAGTTCAGATCCCTCGAAAAGAAAACATAACATGTCCTCTGTTCAGTTTATCAGGACTGCTGGGCGGAAAACCAAATGTAATTCTTTTTTTTAAACTATCAGCATAATTTATAGCCTGATGACCCACTATCCAATCAAATCAAGGTGTAAGGAACAAGCAGATGTACAGTGACGAATATATATCAGCTCGTTAGTCATCATGTAACCCTAAGATCAAAAGACAAGGTAAAATGTTAGTGTAGTGCCAGTTGAAGTCCATTTGTTCTCTTAATAGTTACACTCCAAAACCTCTTTTGTAGGTTATTTGGCGTTTATTTACACCAGACAAGGTGTTAGAGTGAAGCCTGGTTGCTGAAACCAAGCAGCTAGCTAGCTCCAAATAACCATGCCCTTAATTATGCACAACTTTAGGCCTTAATATAATTTAAACAGGTGAATTCTACAGAAATGCTCCTCTGTACAGTTGTCATGAACAGGAAATTGGCTGTAGAGACCAAAATAATGTTTGTACCAGGCTGTGAAGTCTTTCTGCTGTAAAGTTGAGCGTTTTACTAAAGGGGCCGGTGGAGATGCCGGGAACTGAGGCAAAGACGGCGAAGCTTGAGCGAAAGATTTGCGCTTTGTAAACGTCCAAACACGAGAGGAAAAAGAGAAGAAACGACTGGAAATATCAGCAGAACGGGAGTTTCTGGTGAGTTCAGTCAGAGGCTGCTGAACACAAACACAGACACATGGTTGTTTCATTTCTTGCTAGCTATCGTACAGCTAACCTCTGCACAGTTAGGATATTGGTCATTCTGGGGGTGAATGAACATGGACTGTGTAAACCGTACAATAGTCAAACCCATGGTGGCGTTCTGAGAGCAGTCATTTCCAACAGATTTGTCAGTATTGTTATGCAGAGATGTAAATTTAAATCAGATGCATTTTCATCTGTTGAGTCTACACGAGGAAAAACGTCCCTGTATCAAGCAGCTTTTTTGTGTCCCTAATTAAAACATGTTGTTACATTCTGGGTAAAATCCAGATGCTGACAAAACATACTGCACGCCTGCCCTCACATCTGTTTCCATTGCTTTGCTCTGTTCTGACTGTCAGATGTGGATGAAGTTTGCGCTTGGTGCTGAATAAACTGGCCTTCATGAAGTTTCATCCAGAGAAAGACGAACAAATGGTGGAGCATCTGGACAGGAAGACAAAGAGAGAGCTGAAGACGCGGCTCTCTGTGTGTGTGTGTGTGTGTGCACACTTCAAGGTTCGATCACTCCTCCATAGAGCTGGTCTCAGGTGCATTGAGAGGTCCTGAAAATTCAACAGGTAAACCGGTATGAGGAGAAGAAAACCACACACACACACACACACACACAATACAGATGGGATTCTCTCTGTCAGTCATTACAATAAAGGCTATTGTGCCGTTTGGGTAGCTGTTGCAGGAGATAGCGCTCTCTGACAGGACACTTTGAAAAGAAGCTTATACATCTCAACTATCAAAAAGGGCTTACAGCCTTGGTGTGTGTGTGTGTGTGTGTGTGTGTGTGAGAGAGAGTGTGAGAGAGAGTGTGTGTGTGTGTGCGCGCATCTGGTCGGTTTGGGGAGATATTCATAGTCAAGGCTTTGAGATGATAAAGACGTGAGTGAGCAGTAATTGATCCCTAAAGGGCTGCATTGTGCCACTGAGTGTGTAGGCTACTGTATGCATTCTTGTGTGTGTGCGTGTGTGTGTGCGTGCGCCAGGTGAGGTTGTCTTACACACAAAGTATGTGTATATTGTTCGTCCATCCTCTGTATAAAACAAGGTGGAATCTTCTACTTATAGATTTGCATTTATGTTTAAAGTAGGCAGACCTTTGTTTTCTTACTGGTCCCTCCACCATGTTTAAAAAGGTGGAGGGACCATCTGTGTGAGGTGTAGCTGTGTTTGACCACTGTGACTCAGGGAATAATTTACCATGACATACAGTTTCATGTATAAGCCTTCACTTTGCACTGGTTGATGTGTTTCCATGCTGGATGCGGGACGACAGCAGAAATCTGTTTCAGTGGAAAAGCTCTAAAAAAAACCCCACTGTACGCTACGCTAAGTTAGCGTGAACATTTAGCTACCCCCTCAGAGCTGAGAGGAGAGGCAATGTTGGACAAAGACACAGCTCCAAATGAATGCTAATGCTGCTCTGTGTGATCGTATCTGCTGCTGACAATTCACAAGAAAATCAATTTCACTTTGAGCGTTTTGTTGAGTTAAAGACACAACAGTCGTTCACCTCAAGAGGAAAACGTGAACCTGGTTGGACCAGGGCTGCTGTGTTTTATGTTTCAGCATAGAGGATCACTGGTGTCATTCTCCCACTAAAACTCAGCCGCACGCCACAGACAATGTGAACACGGCTGCCAATGCATTGACACAGCGCTTCCCTTTGCCTTCCTCGAGTGATGTATTAAAATATACCCTCCAAATGTCAGCTTGGTCTTTTCAAGCCGTCCAACAAGTGACAGAGATTCCCAAACACATCAAGCGATACATATGAATGAGACTGTCTCTCCCTGCAGAGCAGAGAGGCCTGTTGTTGCTGTTATCAGTATACCAGGTTCAATGGCTGGCTGGCTGTGTGTGTGTGTGTGTGTGTGTGTGTGTGTGTGTGTGTGTGTCTGTGTGTGTGTTTGTAGGATACAGTAGGGAATCTAGGCCTGTTTGAAAGCAGTGAGAATCTGTGTGTATTAAACACAAAGAGCAAGAGTCACTGGCAGAAATTGAGATGTGTGTGTGTGTGTGTGTGTGTGTGTGTGTGTGTGTGTGTGTGTGTGTGTGTGGGTGTGTGGGTGTCTGACGGGCAGACAGCTTGACAGAGCTCATCTGTGGCAGTCGCCCTCCTGTGTGTTATCAACAACGCCCAAACGGGCGCTGCCAATCATCCCACATGCCGACGGGACCACACATCTACCCACCATAGCCATACCAGACAGACACACACACACCAACATACACACACACACACACAAACACAGAAACACCTGGCACCAAGTCTGCAGGAGTGTCTATGTGCACACACTAGAATACACACACGTACCAGTAGGTGATGTGTGATGTTGCGTGCTCGTTCCCGTCACTGTCATCTCTCTCACACACACACACTGGGAGCAGGTGTCACTCACACACACACACACACACACACACACAGCATTCTAACTGTACCCCCTTTAAAATACTCAGCAGCTCCTCCTCAGGCGTTGGCTAATAAGCTCTCTCTCTGCTGCCCTGTCAGCTCCAATCATTAGCTGCAGCACACCTGGACTGATGTCACACTGTATCAAATTATGGCCGACAGATTTCCCCATTATCCCCCTGTTAGACCGTTTTCTTCAAACTGTGCCCACAACTTGAATAATTTCGGAGCCACATTAACATCTTGAAGTAATACAGGCGTAAACATGGAGAGTTTTAATCTGCAGCAAACAAGTGATTATGTAACCCACTGTTAGAATAACTGAACGGGATTTTAAGGTTGCAGCTAATGATTAATTTCACCCTCAGTTAATCTGTTGATTATTTGAATGATTTATCAATTATTGTATGATTTCTATGAAGAAATTCTATAGAATTCTAAATAATTAAATGAAAAATGTAACAGATGCCCTCAAATTGCAAATTGTTCAGGCCAAAGTCCAAAGATCTACAATGAAACTTAAAAAAAAAAAAAGGAGGAAGAATCCAGAACAAACACATTTTTGACTCATTTACTTGATGAATTATTCACACAACTCTGATTGATTTTTGTTGTTCTCTCTTGAAGCGTGTGTGCTTTTATCATAAGATCATGCGAATGTAATTGAAACTATTAAGATGTGAAACTTGGAAAATATTTGAAATGTTAATGAAGTATTTCATTAGAAACTGAACAACATGGGTTAAAAGTATTCTGTCCAGAAATCTGCATGAAGACTGAAAGCAGTTTGTTAAAAGGCTGCAGCGGCGGGTTTGACCAGGAAATAACAAACATCGACCAGCGACGTTAGAAAAGAACCTAAAAATGTCCGATTGTAATGAATAATGTTTAATGAAGGGAGTGACATGTTAGTTTCTTTGGGGCCAAAGAATCTGGCTTCATATTGACCTGAATTCAGTTTTAACCTGATCAAAGACCGAGCGTCTGCTGTGATTAATAAGCCAAAACATTTTGATTTTGTGTCAGCGGCGTAACCCAGAGCAGACTAACAAGCTCTTAGAATGGCCCTGAATATGTTGGCAGGGTCCAGGGGGTCACGTTCACACTGTTCACAAAAGAAAACAAAACTGCAGAGCGAAATGAAACCTGACCAGACGAAGCCCGAAACAATTAGGAGGAATCAGAGTCTGGCCCAAACCCGTCTGGCCCAATCAAATTTGGGCTGAGAATCAAAGGACAGAAGGAAGCACAGAAAGAGACAAAAACAGACAACGGCCGCAGCCAGTTTTCCCAAACTGCTTGTTGACCATCCATCATGGACTTTCTCCTGGTCGCTCGGCCCTGTAGGAAATGAAAGAACTCGTGTTAAGACCTTGAACTCTTCAGCTTGCTGACAGTCTCACAAGTCAGCAGTCACCAGGATGAATCACCGAGAACTCCTGGGTTCGTGCTCTGTCTGTTTAGAGCAGATGAATGGAGCTAAGATCTGGTTTGTGTCCACGTATCTCGGCTGAACTCGCTTCTTAGCTGAGGAAAAACTTTTATTATGGTTGAATTGTCACTGATTGCACTTGGGAATTACACGATTCGTGATATTTACCCTTATTTAGGTCTCTATCGCTAATCAGCTGGAATAATAATGCATATTTAAACATTCAGGCTGGCTTGCTGGCATTTCTAAATCCCTTTTCATTCTCTGGATGTGCTCATCCACTGTGTCCATTGTCAGGCTTTTGTGTTGTGCTCTTACTCCTCGTATTGTTCGGCTATCTATTTGCCAGCGTTCCTTCCAAATCCGCGCGTGTCCCTCGTGGTTTGCCGTATCCTGATCCGCCACAAACACATCTGTCGCACCAAACATCGTTTCCATGACAACCATTATCGAGATAGGCAAGTGCAGCCTGTGCAGAGCGTCAATTAACTGGAAAGGGAAAGATGCACGAGCCTATGGACACACATACTGCCCATGCAAATGTTGCATGCGCGCGCACACTCGTAAATACAGCCAATGACAGCATGGGTCACATTTGCTCAGCGGAGGATGTTATTTTTCCACCAATTCAAACAAAAAACAATGATCAGTTACTCATTAGGCTGTCATTTCATCACCGCTTTTTCTTCATCTCCATTTCTTTCTCTCTCTGTCACACACACACACACACACACACACACACACACACACACACTGACTGATAGCAGTGCATCACTTCCTGGTTAGAGTGTCAAGCTGCCTTATTCAAGTTAATTAGCAAAGTGTAATTCTGTTAGTCTGCAGGCCTAAATACAGAAGGGTCCCTCTCTGTGAATGTGCCATAGAGACGCCATCTGCTGAGACAACAGCAAAATATATTATTTATATTTTTCTGACTTGGTTTTATCTTAAAAAAATAACACTGACACGGAAACAGGGCGTAAGGGTTCATCGAACGGCAACAGCTCATTAAAAGACATTCAGGCGTTTGTTCACAGAAAGCATCAGTGGTTCAGATGGAAGTGTGATGACGAAGCGTGAAAATGAATGTGAATGAGCGCGGGGAAACAGACGACTCCTGCAGGTGTGTGAGCTTCAAGATGTGGTCAATTTGAGAGTAATTTCATCGGCATGTTTTTGGAAACAACCTGCAGAGAAGAGAGGAGGTAGAATTTGGTATGTTATGATTAAAAAAAAACAGGCATATTTTTCTATTTTTATGGACAATCCCCTGATATTTCATCTGTTAGCATCACTGGGTCCAAACTCAGAACTAAGTTAGCCTCAGCTGGAGTTTGTGCTTGGTGCTCGTAAATGTTTCTGATGAGTAAAGCTTCACCTCAGATCTGTTTTGTGCTAACATAACACATCTGGCTTTTATCCAGACACACAGGAGACAACAGGATTTTCATACATGTTAACGTTACAGATATAAAAGCCAGAACGAGTGCATGAGTGTTCTTAACTTGGGCAGTCGTGACAGCAGGAGTTTCATGCTAACAGAGCTTTGTCCTTTGTGATGTCTGTGTTAGAGTTATCACTGCCACTAGCTGCTGTTTCTCACTGGAATATGAGCCGTGTTTGCCAGCCAGGGCTGACAGATGTGTGTCAGAGTGTGGCAGCAGGTCAAAAGAAAAAGTTTTGGAAATCCAAAGTCGAGTTGCTGATTTAAAGCAAGTTACTTTATTTCTAAATACTGAAAACGGTGGGATGTAAGCTACATAGCTCCTACCAGCTGCTGCTCGCACATCCTTGACTGTCAGCTCTTTCATCAAAACTTGTTAAATTTCCCTAAAAGCTCCACACACACGGTCTGCTTGTATCGTTATTTAATGATTGTTTGACGACTGCTGTGACTGGCCGACGCTGTGGTAGCATTATCACAGCTAATAACTGCAGTTTTAACCAGTTTCAACAGCCAATTAAATAGTTTTGCTCTTACCAATTATTCACCAATGGCACAACAAATGACAGCTTTTTTTTTTAAAATTTGTGCAGGGATTTTGGTGTAATTTCCAGCGCAGCTCCATCCCACCTCCACCTGAGCAAAGGTCTAATCAACCCAAATAAGTGACACCTGTGTGGGTGTGCAGAAGGCCAATGGAAAAGTGGGAAAGCAAAGCAAAGGCTGAGTGTATGAAAATGCACTTTTGTGAGACACTGACTCTGAAAGAGACTAATATCGGAACAGGAAACGGAAGGTCGCTCGCTGGGGTAATTGTCCACTCATCCTTACGCAGAGTTCTGTAAACACACATGTTTGCATGGTCGCCAAACGTTTACGTATGCTGCATTTCAATGAAAACCTTCAGAGGCTTTCAGAGGACGAGGACACGAGGGGCAGAGGATGTTAATCATCAGATCCATAAAGGGACGTTCAGAGCGATGGAGGATGAGTCAGTCTGAACTTTAGTTTATTGTCATTTCAGTGCGTGCGAGTCGGCCCGAACTCAGGAAATAGAAGTGTTGTGCTTTGATGGTTCAGCACAAAGAGGAAGTGGATGTGTAGAGTTCGCTCGTTTGTTGAAGACACTGTTGTCGTCCTTGTCATGTGTTTGTTTTTGTGTTTAGATGCCCCAGTTAAAACTCAGCGCTTTGTTCCTCAAACTAATATGAGCCCACACGAGTCTCAAAACAACACTCGTACACGCAGATTTTACATATGCAAATGTGGTTGCCAACACAGCGTTAGTCAGGGATTTCAGAGTTCTTGTAATCACCAAGGGCGATGCATGCAGAGGAGTTTGGAGAGTGTGCGTGAGTGTACAGCTGAAAGAGTTTCAAAGCAGCAGAGAAAAGTCATCCTGTGGACAACCGACAGCGTCAGCTTAATGCTGCACGTTCCCTCCTCATAACGTCTCGTATAAATACATCATAAATGACACCTCACACGTGTTTTCCATTGCATGGTGCAGATCGATCCCAGACAGTCACATAAAGGTGAACAGTAAGTTTGGTGTTTGGTTACTTCATTTGATGTGATGCTTCTGTAGACTTGAGCAGCATTTCCTCCGCTGCACCGTCCATCTCTCAGCCAAGTTACAGCAGGACTTTAAGACTCTATAGTTGTCTAATCTAACACAGTTGCCGTCTTATGGTGCAGCCTGAACCCGGCGTTAACTGATGCACAGTGCTGGAGGATGATTGGCCCCCGATTTTCAGCATTGTTTTTGGCTTTTCACCATTATCAAATATCATAGAGGTTTTTCCGCCACCAGGCAGACATGAATACATTTTCTGTTCAGGTGCTTTGTCAGCTGCTTTGCTTTTGGATTTTGCTGCCAGTCTGATGACTTTGACCTGAAAACAACTATTTTATAATAGTATTTATTTTCTCTGCAAGGCGTAAATTCATAATATTGAGTGTCAACACTTTTCAAAGCATCCTGTCCCGCCATTCACACACATTAAGACAAAATAAAATGCAATTTCCGCTTGGCCGCAGCGCCAATACCATAAAACGACGACAACAACAAATAACCTTTAAAAACTTAAAGAAATTAAAACTCACTTGGCCTGTTGCTGTAATTTGATCACAGAAAATCCAAAATCCTTACAGCGCTAAGCTGCTGGGGAAAGCAAAAGTAATGCATTTCATCAAAACTGAAATTTCATTTCAAAGAAACACAGTATGATGCATATTATGATTTAACGTAACAGAAATTTGCAATGAAGTGTATTTTATCAGGAGTCCGAGCCGACTGTCAGACACATTAACAGAAAGATGAACAAAATGGACAAAAACACCAAGATAAACAAGCCCTCTGCAGGATGCAGACGTTATCTTTTTGCGTGAACTCTGACTGTGATGGGCCAGCCATAAAAAAGAACACTGAAATTGTCAAAAGTGAATAATCTTTTTAATTTAGTCAGTGTGTGTGTAATGGCGAGGAACACACTGAATAGGGCAGAATCAGTGGCATGAATAAAAATGATTGTCTTATTAGAAAAAAGCCAATGTGAGGGCAGTCACCACATTTCCACAAGCCCACACTGCCACATAATGGATCATATTTCACTGACATTCAAAACTATTACCATTACCAACTACTACCGCGTACATGCACGCACATGCATGTATAGCATCATTTTGCCAGTCATACCCAAGCTGATGAAACACATACAGAATAGAAAACAAGTCAGAGTAAAGGATCTGATTGGCAACATGCTGAAATAACACTTATAGTCGGTGACATCTTTAATTAAAAACACTATTTCCTTTATAGTGGATAAATAAAATAAAAACATTTCAGATGCAATAATGTTCGCCGTTTTGCATCATTAAGTAAAAACCAAAGACTGTTCTTAAAGCAATGCCTTCCCCCGTCGATCCTGTCATTCCTGTTACACCTTCACATCCGCAGACACTTTCTTAAAATAACACACTGAAGCTCTCTCTGCAAACAAAATCTGCTAATACGAGAAGGATCAACTGTTCTGCTTCGGCAAAGAGAGATAAACTCTTACTGACTTTTTAATCACGAGCAAAGTCAAACTGAACATTTGAACTCTCGATACATAATTAGAGTAAAAATACAGACTCAAAGTCCATTAGAATGTTGTTTTCATTATTTAGACTGAGGCCAAGAATAAGTTCTTTTGGATTTCTAGTCCATCTCTGCATGCCAGCGTGATCCAGACTGAAACATATTATATCAGATGGAAACAGACATTCGTGGACTCCAGTGGATGAATCCTAATTACTTTGATGATTAGTATGATACTTTATGAGCAAATACCCACAAAACTAATAACATTCCCATCAGCCTCAGGAGTGCAAATAAGCATGTTAGCATGCTGTCTTGCTAAATTTTGATAGTGACCATGATAAATATTATGCCTACTAAACATCAGCGTGTTAGCATTGTCATTATAAAGCACACAGAAAGCAGTTAGCGTGGCTATTGACTATTACTTTTGTTTTCTTATTTACTTCATATGTTTTGCAATTGTGCACAATATGTAATTCATATAATAATAGTAATAATATCCAAGATGGCCGCCGCCGATGGCCGCCTCAGTGCTGTGTTCTCTAGCTTTTATTGTTTTTATTTGTTGGTCGTGTTTTGATCTTATTGTTCAGCCTTTTCTATGTCTCCTTTCTTGTGCAAGTACACTGAGTTCAGTGTTTAAACCAGAGTCCAGTTCCTTGTTTGTGCACACATACTTCGCCAATAACGCCGTTTCCGATTCTAAATATCTCTTTAATCTCATCTCTATCTCTAGCGAGGGGAATAGAAATTTTATGTGTTTTGGGATGTTTGGCTGTTTACAAATGTGTTTTAATGAGACTGAGGTCACACATTTGCAATGGGTCACTAAACTAAACCCTTTAACTCTTCTTAACATGCACACACCCATACACACACACACACACACACACACACACGTCATTCACCTATTCATGCAGTCAGCTTTGTGAATAATATCAATTCTCCATGGGAAACTAATGAGCAGTGGACATGCCCACCGGCCACAGGGGACACAATCCATTCCTTCACACTGGGCGTCCGTCGGAGACTGTGTTGTGTCTGAGTGTGTGGAGCTGTTCGCTCAATGATCTGCCATATGGCCACTGTGTCAGACCCCTCCAGGATTTTTTTTTTTTTTTTTTTTTTTGGAGAGTCACCCTGTGGTCCTGACTCTCTCTGCCCAGACATGGCCCACTCATGCTGGGCCAAGACGGAGAGACAGTGAGCCCCCCGGATGGCAGAGGGAGGGTGGAAATAGAGGGAATGGTCTTTAAAGGAAATAAAGACATTTTAACATTTGGAGAGGATGAGAAACAGAGAATACGGGCTGAACAAGAAAGATGTAGAGATTATCTTTTGATGCCGAAAAAGGAAAAGTCAGTCGGAAAGAGAGGGAGGAGACGTGGATGTCAAAGGAGCCCATAGTGGAGATGGAGACGATGTCAGATGGAGAGAAGAGACAGATTGGGGAAGACACACAGAAGAGAGGGAACTATTCAGTTGCAAAAAAGGGGAGAGAGGAAGAGGAGGAGGAGGAGGAGGAGGAGGAGGGTAAGATGGCACAAACAGAGAAGAAAGAGAAATGACGAGAGAAGGGGAAAAAAGGAGTGAAAGAGAGGAAATGGAGTGAGAGAAAGTGAAGAGGCCAGGTGCAGTGGCAGAGCAGATGGAGGGAAGGAAAGAGGAGGGAGAGAAAGAGTGATGGCGGGGGGGAAAACAGAGAGCAGAGAAGTTAATGTCTCGACTGTTGTGTGATGGGGCGTGTCTGTTCCAATGCCAGGACGCTTTTCTACACATTTAAAGACCCTGTTTCTTTTTTTTTCTTCTTCTCCTCAGTCTTCTCCTCTTTCTCTTTTCAGGCTTCCTCTTTCTTCGCCCTTTGCTTCGATTCTTTGCTCTTTCTCTCGCAGATTCAGTTCACTTCGCTGGCATGACTGTACATCAGGAGAAGGCGCTCTGAACTGCTTACCGAAATGTAACTTTTGAACAAATTTTACATTTTAATATTAATAAATATAAAGAATAAAGAGTTTACACCTTGGGCTACTTCCTGGTTGGACGCAGAAACTTCCTGGTTTATCTGACTCTCAGCAAAGAAAGCAAATAAGTGTATTTAAAAAAAAAAAAAGTATTGTTTTAAGTAATAATCTTTCCATTATCTCAGTGTCCACACACACACACACACACACACACACACACACACGCAGGCATCAGTCCTGGAGACGGTTTGCCGTCACAGAAAGCAGGGTGGAAACAGCATGAACGCTCTCTCTTCTTTTCTGCCACAGGGTCACTGGAGCAGCACGGACATAAACATAATAATCCCTTTGAGCACCGCGGGGGGACAGGACGCCCATATATGGAAGCGAAGAGAAAGGGGGGCGTGGCGGGCGCTGCAGGGCCACGCTGGGGAACTTGACATGGCGGAACGGCTGAATTATACTGGAAGGCCTGAGAAACAGTCGAGCGTCCAGACTGTTGGAGTGGAGTGACTGTCTGTCTAAGGCTGGTACACACACACACACACACACACACACACACACACACACACACACACACACACAATCTGCTTCTCTGTCCCCTTTTCCTCTTCCCATTTCCCCCTCTCCACGCCTCTGTCCTTCACGCCTTTTCTCTCTAAAACACTTATTTTTTTTCAAACCCATCTGTCATCCACGGCCACTTTTACTTCCTTTTATTCTTCCTTTATATTTGACTTCTCTTCTCTCCCTCCAGTCCTCCCACCGTTTCCACCTCCGCGTCCCACACCTGTTAGCTTTCTGTGCCACGTCCAACGTTTTCCACCAGCGTCGGCTAAACACTGAACGAATCACATTTCTCCTGCAAAGACCACCTCCACTGCTATCAGCAGTGTGTTTCAGCCAAATCATAAAAACAAAAAAAAACAAACAAGTCCCAATAAAAACGAACACAGAAAGTGAATTCTTTGGATTATTCTGAGTAACTGTGATGTGAAACTTTTGACGCTTTGAGCAGCATCTGGAGGCTGTTCGACGTCTTCCAGGATCCATTTATTCATATCTGTTTCTCCATCCATTACATACACATCCATATGTGTTTGCACTCATCTGCCTCATGCTGTCATTCTGTTTCTCTGTATTATAAATGTACTGCGTTAGTTCTGGACCCCTCCCCTGTTGCTCTTTCACAGATTTCTTTCACTCTCTCTGTTTTTTCTTATCCGGTTGGAGGGCCTGTGGATAGTGGGTGTCATATGCTTGACACACTGTGAGGCCCGTTGAGGCAAATTTGTAATTTTGGGATATATAAATAAAACTGGCTTGACTCGGCTGAGAGGCCATTTATGAAATACTGAGGAGTGAACCTGTGCTTCCAGTGATAAATCCGCTCATGCAGTTCACGTGACGTTTCTGTCTGAGATGATTTACACATCACAGGTTAACATGCAGCAGTGTTCAACTATCCAGGAGTGGATTAATGGGCGTGTGAAGCCAGCAGAGGGTGTGGAGGGTTGTATGTTCTAAGCACAGAAACTCAGTCATTCTCATTATAGATTACTGCTGGAATAAGTACAGTTGGCTTTGATTAACGTGCCTTTTATCAGAATATCAATCTTCTCCTCTCACTCTTGGGGAAAAAATGGAAATATGTGTAACTTTTGGATTTTTTTTTTAATCAGAGGACAGTTTTCTGGTTAAAATGACTCCCCTTTAGGGAATTCTACCATATACATGTATACGTGCTAAGGTTTACGAATCAAATAATAGTCCAACGCTACTGATACGCTACGTACCTCAATTCATTAAGCAGCTCATCACCAAACTACCAGCTGGCTAGCCAGCTAGTTTATTTGCTAACCTGTGATGTTTTGGCGAGGTTTCCTCCCGAGCACCTTCTGAACACAGGCTTAGTTATGTCAGTGGATTCGCCATCGGTGTCGTCTCTGTAGGCAAAGTAGCCCCACAGTAGACGCCGGGAGCCCGTTTGTTAACGAGTACAGAGTGTGGAGGTATTTAAAGAAATCTCTGCTGTGTGAAGGGGTTTGTAGTTACTGTTAACTCATCTGACCACTGACTTCACAGTTCTCCCTGAGGAAGAACTCCATTCATCCTCCAACCATTTCACCAAAAACATGCTTTTACTGTAAGTCAGCGCAGTAAATATTGTGCAATAAATGGATTCCATGCTCAGTTTACCTTCAGCCTCTGGACTGTTGGATTAAGTTTTACAGTAGAGCAGCAGGACTGAAATCCTGACAGTGTCCTCATTATTTAAAGAACGATCTCGTGTTTCTCTTTAACTTCAAACTCAAATAATTTCTCAAATGGGATGTCTTCTATGGCAGCAGAGTTAGTTTAACTCCCTTACACTCTAAATAGCTTACACTGGCTTTGATCAGAGCCTTCCCTGCTCTGCACTGCAGTGAGTCATTAGCAAAATATAGCACTTAAAAAGCAAAGTCTGGCTGTATTGTTACATGTGGGACTGCCATCTTTTTTTCTGGTGAGGAGCGTGAACAGAGCTTGGAGAGGTGGGTGTGACGGCGGCGCTGCTGATGTGGATTCCTGCTTGTGTAGGATTAAATTTGATCATTAAGACCTTCTGCTCTCTCCATCCTTCTTTTCACTTCTTTTCACCATCACTCTCCTCCCTCTGCTCCTCTGTCCTGAAAGATTTTAAATGTTTAAACAGCGACTGTGGTCAGTCATCAATCACCCTGACACAGATGATTACTGAAGGCGCGCACACACACACACACACACACACACACACACACACACACACACACACACACACACAACCTCAGTCATTACTAAACACCTAATGGACACGCAGCCAGGCACTGGCCTTTAAGCACTATGTCTGTCATGTTCACACACACACACACACACACACACACGCACACACACAGTTATACTCTCCATCACTCAAGCTCATTAGCCTTCTCTTGTGCTTCATCTATCTTTCTCTCTGCTTATTTCTCCCCCTCTTCCATTCATTTCTCTTCCTTGCACAAAAAAACACCTTTTTCTACCTTTTTCCTTCTTCCTGATGACTGGTCTCCATATTTGCCCCCTCCCTCTCCCTTTTTGTCTGTCTCTCTCGCTCTCTTTCTGACACATTTGAGTCTTCATTTCTGTCCAACGGCATCTCCGTCTCCCCCCGCCTCTCCTCCCACCACACATGCAGGGCGTCGTCCTCTGTAATAAATCTTGTTTCCTGTCCGTTGAGGCTGATGCGGCCCGCAGCTCTATGCAGAGTGATAGATGATACAATATTGAGCCATTGTAAAGCTGCGACTGAGATCTAGGGTTCTCATAAGAAAAAGGCCTCCGTAGCCTGTAGGGAGAGAAAGACAGAGAGGAGAGGGAGAGAGGACAGAAGTACGCATGTGAGCAGAGGAAAAGGAGGAGCAGGCAAAAAGAAAATGAGTATTTATACAGAAGTAGAGAAAGGGGAAAAGCAAGGGTGACTGGAGAAAATGAGGCACATTGGTAAGTGTGTTATTATGAATTATTTAGGTGTTTGGCAAATAAAAGCCCCCTGATAATTTATTTCCACTACAAATAATAGACTAATAAATTATTGCAGAGGTAATGACATGCCCTATTGTAAAACTGGTGACGAAGCTTTAATTAAGCATTTGATGTATTTTTCCATTTGAATACATGCTGGCTTAGACCCACCTGACGTGTCACATGCTCGTGTTTTTCCTGAGCTTCGATCCATCCTGCATCTCACAGATGACAAGCAATCCCTGTGAGTTTGATCAGGCTGATAAATGGTGTTTTAAAAAAAGGACAAGACGTCTATACATTTGTGCACAAAGTGCTGCCAGTGTGTGTCACACTGTTTGCTGCAGTGTTTAGACTGATAAATAGAGCCACCTGTGGTTCTCTATTAGGGATAATGACACACACGCAGACACGCACAGGCGCTCGCAGTCCTCCAGAAGCATTTGGAAAAGCAGGGATGTACACACACAGGCTGTCCTCGGCGTAGAAACGACAGCGATGTTCAAATATTTATTATGACTTATGTTTATGCTTCCCTGAGACGCGATCTCTTGTGGTCATGATGTTGTTATTGTGCCGCACAGCCTCTCCGGGAGGAGGTCGGAGTGGATGTCTGGGCGTCTGACTTCGACAGCGTCTCAGCGTTGCTTTCTTTAAAGTACAAAAGCCACCTCACACACACACACACGCACATGCACACGCACACACGCACACACACACAGTAAGCTTTTGTCACCTGCAGCTTCAGTGTGTCCAGTGTTATCTTTTACAGTTTTTGCTTTTCACTTTGGCTAAATTTTAATCTGATGTGATGTAGACTCATTTTTTATCAGAGTAAGCAGGAGTTTTGCTTACCTTGGTGAAAATCAAAGTCTTCCTGTGGTTTGTCAGTGGAAAGCTTTTAATGTGAAGCAGTTTGCATCAGCTGCTCAACGGAGAAATTACAGCTTCGACAGGAAAAGAGAGAAAACAGAGTGACACCTCTTAGATGTTGATAGAAAGAGACTCCACACTGTAGAAGCTGCAGGATGAGGTTTGTAAAAGATGACTGGTTTCAGCCTTTAAGAATTGTGTATAGTCTTTCTCATCACATGCTCGACCACACGTGCTTAGCCAATCAGCTGAGTGTACTATCGCAGCGTGGCTTAGGGCAGACTCGGTCATTGCCCTGCTTCCTGCTCAAGAGTGCTGCACCAGTCCACTGAAAGAGCGGCAGAAATGGGTAATTATGTCTTATAATTCAAGTTCTGTGAACACAGATGAGCCCTCTGAGGCGAAGCCTGCATGCAGCGAGCTTGATAAACGAATAATCGCACGTCACAGACAAAATCCAGCTGAATAACAAACATCGTGTTCAAAACGCACAGCACCATGTCAGCGAAACACTTCCCTGCTGATGTTTCACAGTGAAAAGCCTTCCAGTGAGCCGAACTGTTTGTGCCTTTTGGGGACATGCTGACCACCTTCTGGCCAGTGACATGATTTTATATCATTGAACTGCTTAGGACAAGACGTACTGTACGTGAGGGTAAGTAATGGCTTTCTCTATGTGTTGCTGTTTCTCTTGTTCCCACCTTCCATACAGCCTCAAGAAATACACAAAAACATCAAACTGAACAGATACGTACATGAATCCACGACATACACCCACCACCAGCACATTCCCACGCTTCGTATGCACGAACACACAAACTGAGGCACGTTACAATCTGGATGTTGTACTTGTTGGGATTTTTCCCTGTTGTTGGTTAGTGGACAGGCAGGTGTGTGTGTGTGTGTGTGTGTGTGTGTGTGTGTGTGTGTGTGTGTGTGTGGGATGCATCCAGTCTAATTGTAGTCAGGTGCAACATAACGAGCCAGTAACTCTCCAGGTACATGGCTGCAGTTTTGGACAAGCCTCCCTGTGGTAATTATACTGTGTGTGTGTGTGTGTGTGTGTGTGTGTGTGTGTGTATTTATGAACTATCAATACCAATACACTTTAAGGCTGAATTGATTTACATAGAAAAATAACAAATCTGTCATGGTGACAGTTAGCAAACAGCGGAGTATTTACACATCTAGCAGACACGGAGCAACATGAGCTCTGGTTTCTGTCCACCTGATGAATGTAAGCTGCTGCTGTACTGAGATTCCACCAGGCGTGTCTCTCTGAGACGTCGTAGAGCATGTTGCCTGCCTAATTTGTTGGATATTTGTGCCTCTATCATGTAGTTAAATGCTTTCTTTCTCTTTTTTTGTCTGTTTTAATTGAGTCTGTTGTTGATGTACGATGGTGAGTCTGCACAGGGTGTTTTATTTTGAAGATTTACCAGATTCTCTACACTGTTCCTGCATCTGACTTCCTGTCTGGTTCAATCTGCTCTGTGCAGATTGGTTTAATTTCTGCCCCCTTCTACCTCTGTTTTGGTCTCCCGCAACTGAGGGAAATCTCTGGTTCTGTAGCGGCTAATTGCTCCACTATGTTCACCAGCTAGTTGCTAACTTTGTGTGCGTGCTGTCTGGTCCTGGACCGGTAGTCTGCAGTTGGTTTATCTGAGCTTTCTTGCTGCCCGTGGAGTAGAAGGCGGGACATAAGGTACGAGGGCCAAATTGGTTGAGAGCCACCGAATAAATCAGAATGAGCTTTTATTTACAGCAGCACACTGGGGTTCCTCAGGTTGGAACAGTTGTTGCTCAAAATCACCAGCTGTCACTCACAACTGCATGCTGAGAGGAGACTCGAGGACACACAAACACACATACATACAAGCACACTTGAAGAGGCACAAAATGCACACACACACACACACACACACGCACACACACACACACACACACACACCATGCTGTGCAGGAAGTGTTGGGAGTCCAGTAACCTTCTCTTAACTCAGCAGGAAATGGATGAACCTCCCCTAATCTTTCCCCTCTGTCTATCACCTGGGGATTTACTCTGTTTTAATGTATTTTCTTGCTTCTTTGTGGCTTTTCGCTTTTCAAATCGCCGACCACCAGAAGTGGGAAAAAAAGCTGTTTAGATCCACAATGTAAAAGATACTAAAATCTCCTGCATTCAAAGTAGTTTTCAGTAAAATATGCTTTACTATCAATAGTAAAAATACTCTTTAGTGCATCCTGAGTCCCAAGTGTGATTAGGTTGAACTAATAGAAGCACTTTGTTAGGAAAATATCACGTTTTTGGTTAAATGTTGATAACATGAACACGTCATTCCTCATGCGTCAAATCACTTTTACCTTTTTAGGTATTTAACCTAAATGACGAGCGTCTAAATATAGCCATGAACATGTTAATAATATGTTAATTATTAATGCTACCTCCTTCTCTTTCCCATCTCTTGCAGTGTTCATTCTGTCAGTGACAATCAGTATATATGCAACATGTTTAAATGTCATTTCTCAGGATTAAATTTAATGTTCGTACAGGTCAAAGTTCTCGATGGATTCAGGGCGCATTAGCGATTAGCTTCATTAACAAATTTTGAAATTTGACGGAGCTGAACCAACACTAACTCTATCAGCGAACATTTTGCATAATTCAGTGTTAATTTTAGCTTCATGTAAAGTGAATAAACATGATGCCTCCCAGATAACGCTCGTCTGCCTCAGCAACACATTTTCATATCTGCTCTTGTATTAAATCAGAGATCTACTGAGTGAAATATGACACAGAAGTCCGCAGACGACGTCAGTAATCCATAAAAAATCTGTTTTCTCAGGTAATAAACATTATAATAAACCAGACGGTGACTTCCTGTGATTCATCATGCGACGTGGTGACAGAGGGCCCCTCCACAGGCTGATAATCTGATTCCTGTAACATCTGTAACATCAGTAATGTCAGATGAGATTGTTTTGCACAGCCAAACATGCAGAGGCCATAAAAGATTGTTGTGTTATTGATTCATGCAGAAAATAAATACAACTTGTGGAGGAAATATGATTGCACTTTTTCTTAAAGCATGAAATTGTATATAATATGACAAAAAGAAAGAAAAAAAGACTAAAATATGACTTTAAACAAGCTGCAATTTTCAGTAAATGACATTCTTGCGCACACATAAAGAACAGACACACATATGAACATCTGCAACAAAAACACGTCTCTATATCACGTTAAACACTTTCTGCTTCTAATCCACGACATTTCAGAGGGAGCAGAACACATAAAAATGTACAGCTGAAACGATTACTCAGAAAATTAACTTTTCATGCAAAAACATTTCATGGTTTCAGCCTGCAGTCCTTTACAAAACAGCTCAAAATGAGCTCCATGCATGAGTAAAAATAATCTAGTGATTCAGTACGGCAGTCAATAAACTCTGTATTGAATAGTTTTAATACTTCAAATACATTTTCCTGATTACAGTGTGGTATTAGTACTTTGACTTCAGTAAAGGGCCTGAATACTGCTGGTCAATACACATGCATGGACCCACAAAGGGAGTCATCTGTCACTCTCCATCAGGTGATGAATAATACACCAGTCTGTCAACAATCCAATAAGCACACACTGCCCCGAGCCGCTGGTGAATGCACAACATGGTGAAACACAGAAACACACTCCCAGACACACACAGGACACCACACAAATAGGCACATACAACACACACACACACACACACACACACACACACACACACACACACACACTGAGCTGAGATTGATGTGTTGGAGCTCTGCTCACATGAAGCCATGAGGGCATTATTAGAAAATTAATGATAGAGGACTTCCATCCCTTTGAGAGGTAAAGAGTGCAACACACACACACACACACACACACACACATGAAAAGAGAGGCATTATTAGAAACCCCATGATGACAGACCTGGTTTACATCGTTACTTATTTCCTCACTGGAAGCCTGTTTTTGCCTCTGAAGAGCGTAAAATGTTAAAAAGAGAACAACTGTCACAACAAACATCTACAGACATGTATGCAGATCGACCACGATGCATCTTAGAGTTCATCAGGAGAGAGTTTCAATAATATTCAGGGTTCCCTCGAAGCATCCTCTCATACTGACGCCACGGCAACAAGATGTGTTTTTGGCTGCAGGGTTGCGCAATAAATCTTCAAAGCCACCTGCGAGTGTGTACAGTATGTGCTGAGGATGCGTCATGACTGGTGAATGTTTGTCAGGGTTTTGCATGTGTTTTTTTTTATAGTGTGCACGTATGGGATGTTGTAGCAAAATTGTCACTCAATCACCTGTAATTCTGGGAATTTGTCGTTCATTAGATGGTAGGATTTTAATACTGCTCTGTGGTATTATGTGAGATAAACTGTGTTGTACAGTGTGTGGGGTTAATGACAGCAGCTACAGTTTAGATCAGGCCGTTAAATTTTTTTGTCTGGTCATGTTCATTTTTATTAGCGAAGAATAATTTGCCGAACACTCATGGAGACAGCAGGTTGTTTCTTTTTTCAGACGTCGTCGCTTTTGCCGGCTGAAATGACAAAAACGTCACAGGTGGCAGATAGTATTAGCTGTAGCGGTTTGACATTAACGCCTAAGGTTACCCGCTGAAATGAATGCCGCGAATTGATGCAAAACATTCATCTGTGCGAGTTTAAAATGTTTCAACTTGAGCAAAACTTTCGCGTCACGTACTCTGAGGCTTTATCAATCCACTTCATGGACGCACAGAGATGAGAGGGAAGTGGAGAGAGAGCTGAGGGGAATAATAGACAGACTGGAGTTTATGCTGAGTGCACGGCTCCACTTCTCTTAAAATGCTGCATTTTACTCGATTTTATGCGTTCGATGTACTCTATTTATAGCTTCATTGTATCACTACTATTATCTTTTATTTTCAATCTTATGTTATTCTAAATTCATCCTTACTTTATTCCTTTATATGTTTCTTTATATTCCTTTAATCCTCATGCTGCAAAGCACTTCGAGCTGCAATTCTTCTCCTACTTCTTCTTCTTCTTCTTCTTCTTCTTCTTCAAGTAGAGTTCAGTGGCACTCCCACAGACAAGGTCGGTGCATCCAGTGCTAGCTAGCTTACAGCTAACATCCACAGTTAGCATATTAGCTGTGTGGGTCAAATAAACAGAAGCAGCACAAACCCTCCCAGAGTCAAATTCTCACAAAATGAAACCAGGTGAAAATTAGCTTTGCTTTCTCTCCAAACACACCTTCACATTATGCGGGACCGACAGGAGGCTGAACTCCCACTGGGGCTGAGCTCACCCTAGATACACTGTTGATATGCTTAGTAATTTTGAAAAAAAAAAAAAAAAAAGGACATCTTTAAAGTGTGATTTCACGTAACGCTGAACAGCTCATAGAGTGAGAGGTTGCTCAGTGGGCAGATCGGGTTTGATCCAACTCATATCGACAGGTACGTGTGGGCATGAGCCTTTGCACTACGGTAAAGTTGGCTGTGTGGGTGAAGACAGGGAGGACAGGGAGTACAAAACACAGGCGTCCTGCTACTGGTGCCAGCAGTAACTCCTGCAGCACACACACACACACACACACACACACACACACACACACACACACACACAGTTGTGCCACCTACCCAGATGAAAGCACTGGCTCTGTGGCAGACCACTCCGGCCCCCTTGGAGGCCCTGCAGAGGGCTATTGTTGCTATTTATAGGATAAGGAGTCAGCAGGAGGCCTGTGGGTGTGCACTGTACGCTGTGTTGTGTATGTTTTTGTGTTTGTGTGGCCGTCTATTTCTGAGGCACATATTTTGCAGGTGTTTATGTTTACTTATGTTCTATATCTGAAGAGAGAGTGTGTGTGTGTGTATAGTGCCTACTTGAGGGTTTTCAGTAAGAGCTACAGTCACACTGTTGCTTCGTAACTCAACACGCACACACACGCGCGCTCACTGAAGGGGAAAAACCGCAGCCTTGGATAGTTTAAGAGTCTTAATGTCAACAGCCACCACTGAAAGCACAAGTGTTTGTGGCTGAGCAGCCGCTTTAGATAAGCCAAAGGCTACTGAACGGAAAGACTGATATCATCATAACAGAATGTGCCGCGCTGTAAATGTGACGGATGAAATGTTTTACAAATGAAAATAATAAAACAGAAAGAAGCAGGCAAGGCGAACACTGATGATAAAATGTTTCATAAGAGAGGAAGATGAGATGTTTGGGATGATTTACAGAAAGAGGGAAGCAGGGGGCAGAAGAAATGTGGAATAAAGTAAAGGATTAATGGAGGAAATGAAGAACAGAGAAGGAGGGAGAACAGTAAATGATGAACAGGAACAGTCAGGATGGATAAGACACAGAGACAGGGAGGTACAACGTGCAAATAAAACATTAATTATACAAAACAAACAAAGTTTCTCAGGTGAGCCTCGCAGCTTTAGTGTAACTTTTTCATTTGGCAAACATTCAGGGACAGTTGCCAGCACCTGGCAAACATCCAAACAAATGAAAACCCAGAAATGAGAAAGCAATAAACCTTATAGTGTGATTAGATTTACAACAATCTTATTTGTACTGGTGTAGTGAGAAAAAAAAAGCTTTTGTCTGATGAAGTGTAATTTGATTTAGCAGCATGCAGCTAGTGAGTTCAGGACATTAGGAGAGCAGGGTGCTGGAAGCTGCCAAGACCATGAACAGCTCTCTCACCCAGACGCCCACCCAGGTGGTGGGAGATGGAAAAAAAAAAAAAAAGAAAAGAAAAGAAAAGACAAGAACATGTAATGGATTTTATACAGTCGCTAAAGGAGACATTTTGCACTTAGCTCACTTTATATTTCCACAAATTGAAAAATAAGATTCAGTAAGAAGCTGTGCAGCATGCAAATTGAATTTGCAGCTCATTATTTTAAAAATGCCTCTCAGTCCCGTCCCCTCTCTGCTCATGCTGCTGCTGCTCAAAATCATATTCAGATAACTAAAGTTGATCAGTAGATAATCCAAAGACAAAAGAGCAACAGGTGCAACGGCGGGGTGAAGAAGGCAGAAAGGGGAAAAGCTGCAAACAAGTAAAGGAAGGAAGGAAAGAAGGAAGGAAGAGAAGGAATTATGCTGTGTGCATCAGTTTGGTTCCAGTCGTTTCTAAGCTGAAGGCAATATATTTTATCTGCATCGCCTACGAGGTGGAAATAGTGCAGATAACCAAATCAGCTGTGCTTCTGTAAACTGAGCAGTGTGGGTTTGCTCACACATGAATGCAAACACACACACACACACACACACACGCACACACACACACACGCACACACACACACACGGAGAGGAAAATTCATTCCTCAGGACGTGTGGAACCTAAATGAAGCTCAGTGTTGGAAGTATTTAATGCAAATTTGGAGTTTTTCCTTATTAGATTTTGTCCATTAGGGCTGTTATGCATTATGCAAATGTAATATATATAGTTGACATGATATTAGGAGTAATGGTTCGTAATCGAGCATCTCAACGGTTAATGCCGTTGCCTAACAGCGAGAGGGCCTCGAATCCACCCGCTCTCAGCCTTTCTGCTGGAGTCTCGCACACACACACACAAACAGCCCAAGTCTCCTCTGCAGCTTGAACAGCTTTGTGCAGCACATAAGTATTACTGCCTTGCAATAAGTACCAGATTTACCACATTTATAAGGGGAATGCCAGTTGGTTTATGTGGGAGCTGTGTGTGTTATAAAAGACAGAGAGGCGGGAATGGAAAAAATATAAGCGAGGCTGAAGGAGTGATATAACAGACGGGTTAAATTTGCAAGGCTTCACCCTCTGATCAATGAGACTGTGCTTTATACTGTAGTGAAACGGTTAGGTTTGCTTTTCACTGAAAACACAAAGGCTAACATGCTAATTAGTCTAAAATAGATGTGTTTGAAATGATCAAACCAACAGATTATCACTATTTAATTGTTTCTCTTTTTTCCCCATTTTTTTTAGCCAAAGCTGTGAAATTCCCAAAATGTTAATATCTAATACTTTTCATTTTATGTGCTTCTGTGTGTGTGTGTGCGATCAGTTATTTTGTGCTACTAAGAGGAGAGTTAAAATCTGTGTTAGTAGGTTAGACTCTCAGCAAAGGCCAACCACTAGAGACCCGTCTGAAGTGTGTGTTTGCATCCACAGACCAGCAGCCACACTGGTATGCTTGAGTGTGTATGAGTCTGTGCTAAACTGCATTCAGGACGTGGAAAGATGAGAACATAAGAACATAAGACTGCTACTGCTACTTGGGCTGGCACGTTTTTATGTGAATGCAAATGAGGGATCAGCCTCGATCCTGAAACTCTGGGCTACTGAAAACATTTCCTCATCCCCAAGAGGAGGAGACACAGTCAACAGAGTGTTACGCAGAGCGAGCTGCAGTGGATTTATGCACTGAACACAACTGAACCACCCAGATTAAATGAGGGAATTTGTTTTCTGCGCATGTTCTGAGAAATTAATCCATTGTTTTGTATGCGATTGTTCTTTGATGTTTCCTAAAAAGTTTGATCGTTTCTATGTTTTTAGGATACATGCGGTGTCCATGCAGCATTGGCTAGATGTATTTAAATGCCTCTTATTACCCTGATGAGGACATGCTTTATGTCCAGAAGTTGGTTTCTTGAGCTTTGAGAGGGCTGATGCACGGAGACTTCTGTGTGCACAGACATTTTGATGCTGGTGCGTGTGTACAGTTAGGTGTGTGTTTTTATGTCGGTGGGAGCGTGAGAACCAGGTCAGTCTCCTGAGGAGAGGAGTAAGAGTGAGATAAAGGAGCCATGAATAAATGAGGGCAGGACTGATGAGAAAAAGAAGAAGAAGAAAGAGTTGAAGAAATGCTGATGCAGAGAAATTGCTGATAATGGCTCTCTAAGCTAATTAGCGGGCTAAATTAGCATTGTACTGTATACAGTTAGAGCCAATTAAGAGGGAAAGTGAGGCCGGTGGTCGGGGATGTGGGTCAGTCTGGAGTGAAGTTATTTCAGTTATTGCTTTAGATTTGAATCCTTGTTGTTGTGGTTTCACATGAGCTTCTGCTTTCCTGCCTTCTTCTTCACTCGTTCACGCAGTATGTGTCATGTCCAGCAGTCAGCTTGTCATCCCAAAATGTCATAATTTTTGTTCCATCATCGCATTAACTTTCTTTCTTTTAAGATAAATTAGCTGAATGGGCGACAGACGTCCTCTTTGTGATCTTGCAGCTAATCTCCAGCAGGCCGGGTGCTTCGGTTTGTGTGTTTTCATGGGTGCGTGTTAATTAGGAGCAAGCTTTCATGGCTCCATTAAGTGAAGAGAATCTTTGATCCTTCATGTTTTGGCCTCTCATGGGTACAAACAGCAGCACGCCCCTCAGACAGACCCAATTATAATTTTGGCCTGATGATGGTGCTGTGAAAAGTCCAGACATGGTGCCAGTGGTGGCTAATGTGGCTACAATTATGCTAATGTACAATACATGTTAAAGTAGTATTTTTTTTCTTTTTATATTTCAGTAGTTCACAAGTACTTGATATGTTTTTATGTAAAAATAGTTATAATAGCATATGTTTTTGTTTTGTATGTTGTAAAAATAAAGACAATCCCAGCTTTGAATATGAAAAAAATGCTGAAAATTTTAAAAATGTAATTTCTAATGGAAACACTCACTGTAGTTTAACCTCTAATCTAATGTCAACGCTACAAGAAGAGCTTGTGTCTTCATTCAATATGACACAAAACAACAAAAGTGAAGGTTGATTTCTTTTGTAAATGAAGCAACATAATGTAAATAACTTAATGTACATTAGCTAATGTGCTTATTTTAAGCCAAACAAGATCTTTACCTGAGCCTGACCAGGTAGTTTTTTGTGCCTAAATCTAACCAAAGTGAGGTTGTTTCACAATGTTAACCAAGTTTGTTATTGTTCTCAGCAAATTTTATTTTGAAAGTGTGACAGGACGTTGCTAACTGGAGTTTGTCCACATATTATGTTAGCTTGACCGCGACAAATAATACTGAATGGATGCCCAGCGTCTTAAAAAAAAAGGCGTCCTGACCAAATGCGAGTGAGAAAGTGCTGTAGTGACTCTTAAATATACAATAAACACTCATATGTAAAACACACACCCGTAACAACACAAACACCAGGAACCAAATCACTTGTTATTTAGCCTTTATTAAATAATAATAATAACATTAAAAAAGAAATTTTTCTGTACAAAGTCTACAAACAACAGTTTGAGTTATCTGGCCAGTGCCGTGTGTGTGTGTGTGTGTGTGTGTGTGTGTGTGTGTGTGCGCGCGCACGTGTGTGTGTCTGTCTTCATGTCGTGTGCATTTGCCCGTGTGTGACTGTGTGTTTGTCAGTGTGTATATGTGTGTATCCATCGAGACAGAAGAGGTAATACTATCTGGACTTCCAGAAGGAAAGAGTTAAAGTCAATCAGGAGAGAGAGCGACAAAAGGTGAGGCGCGTGTGTGTGTGTGTGTGTGTGTGTGTGTGTTTGTGTGTTTGTGTGTGTGTTTGTTTCTGTACTCACTGATCAGTTATTACTGTGTCATGTATGTGTGTGTGTGAGAGACAGAGAGAGAGATAGAGAGACATAATAAGAGAGCTCCAAGGCACTTGGAAAACAGTCCAATGAAAACACAGTTAGATGGACAGAAAACCCTCCGTCTCTCTCTCCGTCGTTCCCTCCCTCCATCTCTCCTCCTCTGACCATCTTTCAACACCTTTTTCCAATTCTCTTATTTTCTTTGTTTCATCTCAGCAGGCCTCCTGGTCGTATCCACGCACGGCCTCAGACAGGGAGAGAAGACAGAGAAAGACGAGAAGCGAGAGGACGGGGGCTCCAGGCGAAGATACAACAAGTGTTTCTTTCCTCTCTTTTGCTCTTTAAATTTACCCCCCAGAAGACAACAGGTTGACCTGGATATTTGACAGATTCAGAGAATAACAACGAGGACTTTCTGGGATTGACCTTCATCTGCTGCAGCCGAGCAGAGCGAGAGAGAACAGGTCTGATCCTCCAATTACATTTTTTAAGATTTCTGAGTGGCTGACTCGTCCTCCCCGTCTGCCTTCTGCTCCCTCGTCTCTTTGTTTTCACTTCTGTGTTGTGTCTCTCTCACCGTCCTCCTGTCCCGCTGACAGTCTCATGTCATGTTTTGTTGATCTCACTGGCTGCCTGTCCTCTCCACCTGTCAGCTGAGCATCTCATTGGATATGTTTACAAGCGGAGAACCACCTGCCGACGCGCTGCTGTTGTTCAGGTGAACCTTTTCATACGGATCTTTTTTAGACTTTGATTGACCGTGTTGACAAGTTAATTAAATGTTCCCGACCACAGCTCGAACAAGTCTGCGCGCTGCAGATCGTTGAGTTCAAATGCTTGGAAAAGAAATGTCAGGTTACTGTCTGCTGCCATGTTTTATGTTGCCTTTCAAAATGTACCCATAATGCATCAGGCTCTCATGATTTCTATTCATGTGCAGCTAGTTCGCTATTTTTTCATTTTCTTAACTACGACCGCAACCTCGCACAAACCTTTAAGCTGTCTAACCATAGCCATAAAAACTCAAATGATGCTTTAGTTGCCACAAGTGTACATATTTTAGAAAAAAAAAGCTGCAGATATGTTCAGCATTTTGACGATATGTTGATAAAAAAGCATTCTGGGGGGCATTAAAGGGACCCTGGAGTTTTCCTGTAAACATACAAAGTAATGTTTACATTCAGTGGTCCTCATTCAAACTCACTGTGTGCATCTTTGAAGTCCCAAATGTTTCCTTCCTCATAAAACAAAACCTCTTTTTCCTAATAATTTAAACTCCTCCACTGGGTGCCTTTAAGGTTCCACCGAAACGTATTTAGCTGAAACCAAAATGTGGCATGTGAATGTAACTCATATGAAACAGCTGCAAAAGCTGAGTATGTCTGTAGGTCCGGTCGCCTCACCAGGCTTTTCAGAGTGAGGTAGAAGCTAGTTTTAGTTTTGATGCTCGGACTTCTTCTTCTCCTGCGTGTAAACATAACCAGATTTTTTCTCGTCCTCTCTCTCTTTCTTCCTGTCTATCTTTCTGTGTGTGTGTGTGTGTGTGTGTGTGTGTGTGTGTGTGTGTGTGTGTGCGTGTGCGTGCATGCGTGTCTCCTCCCGTTCATCAGTCTCTCCAGCAGCACTGGCCCTCCTCGATGGCTGTCCTCCGATACAGCGTATACTGTAGTTAGCTTAAGGCTCGATTGTGTGTCCAAGAAAGTCGACGGTATGATTTCCGTTCTCCTCCTTTAGTCGTTCCTCCTCCTTCCGTTTTTGAGCGTCCCTCATTCAGGGGGCGACGCTAAGGCCGGTGGACAAGAGGCAGGAGGACGCATCGCTCGCTGTCCGTCCACCAACCGGCCTCTTTTAACACTTGTTCGGACCCCCTGTGCACATACGCAGCTCTTTGGCAATCCATAGGTTGCAATAAAACAATCACTGACATTTTGTTCACACAGTGTCTGTCCATCATTTGGGCACCATACAGTCTGAAAAGCAAAAAAATATAGATATATACCAAAGACAAACCCTAGAATATTGAATCTAAAGCACGACTCCATAACAGCATGTTAGATTTAGATAAACCTCTGATTTTCTGTCCTTCATCTTCCTTTAACTTTCCTCTACTCTTCGTAAAGACTGATAATCTGTAATGGAAAATGTGCCAAAATAGAAAAGGACTGAAGTAACAGTTAAGACCATGGAGTCCAACACAACGCTAAAGAAAGTCTAAAAATGGCGTAAGAGCTCTACAGGGCGGCTACGAACTGAAGCTGGCTTTTCTTTACCTTTTTTTTTTTTTTTTTCCCAAGTAGACACGAGTCTAAAACAAAACAAAAACAGTCACCATTACTCTTCTATGCCACTGGTTTCACAAAGCGCAGACCGAGGGCAGACAAAGGAGCGAGCGAGCGCCACATGGCGGGCTAATGGACGTCTGAAACTCACAGAACTCATACCTAAAACTTTCAGAACAAAAAGAAAAGGTCCTTTTTCATCCTCTTTTCCTTCATCGCCTTTAGAAATCTAGATTCATTTGAGTTGATATCTTTTTAAACTTCTTTAGGGGGGGGATAGGCATTCGCTTGATATGTGTTGATTTCAGTCAAAAGTACCCACGTTAAATGGTCCACTGGTGCTGAAGCCTTCACGAACAGTCAGAAGCCGAGACTTTTTCATTTCTGCATGCCGTCTCTATTGGCCACATTCAAATTCAAGTTAATGAGGACAAATGCCCTTCTGCGGAGTGCCAGTCATGGGTACATGTTAATGAAATTCTCCTCTTCATTAAGAATCCAAGATTTTAACCCAACACCCAAGACTGTGCTGTCATTTATGGTCCAAACGTCCAGATTGTCATGGGTGCTGTTGTCCGTCTCCTCTCTAGCTTCATTCCAGTGGCTGGTGGGTTATATTCTATGATAGATCTGTCATTCATATTCATTTATTCATTCCTTCATTCATTCACAGGCTTTTAGAATCGAGCAGGCTCTCTCCTGCAGGCGGAGGAGATATGGTACTGTGGGTAGGGGAGACTGGGGTCAGGTGTTCCCCCAGTTTAGGCCTCATAGCACGTAGGTGGGGAAACTCTGGGTTGAATGTTCCCCCTTTAGACATCAGAGCAGGATATTAGGTAGGGGACACTGGGGATTGAAATAACGGATAGTGCTTCGTGTTTTCTTTGTCCAAGCCGAGAACAAAATGACTGTAGCAGGGGATGGCGGGACGCGTCGCTCCCCATCGTTCTCCAGAGTCCTCCTCATGCCTCCGAGCAGCACCTCTGCTGGTTTATCTTCACTTTATGCTTAATCCCGTCGTACAGCTCAAAGTTGTAGTTCTCCAGCGTCGTGGAGGAGCGTGACGAAAGCCCGCTGTAGGAGCACGTGCAGTAGAGGAGCAGTCCTGCACAAACCGCCCCCAGCAGGACGCCCAGAGAGCTCATCACGATGATGGTCAGCAGGATGGGGTCCAGCGTGTACAGCCAGGCGTTGTCCTTGTCTTTCTCTGACACCAGGGTGACGGACGGGGGGTCCACATCAGAGGAGGACGGGGTGGAGAAGGAGGACGGCCACCCTGGGAAGACATACCCTGGTGAGAAAAGAGGAATTTTTTTTTTTTTTAAGTTTTATATGTAATTACAGAATGCTCCTGTTAAAGAACCATCCAATACCAGTGGCCTATTTTGCTATAGCAATATGCAGTAAGCTAACATTAGCCAAAATAAGCCCGTGGCCATATGTTTGAGTATATTGATCTGGGCAAAGGTGCATTTTATTTGCTTACAGATTTAGTTTTTCATGCAAAGAGAAGAAATGTATTCTCGGCTCTTTCAAAACTCACAGTCTCCTGTTAGGGAAATTCATTTAACTGCATCAGAGGCAAACGTGCCACATTATGGCTAATTCTGTTAACCACAGCCCCAGTTGTTATTGACTTCAAAAATGGGAAAACTTCATGAAATGAAATTACTTTAAAGGTGCTCTCCAGTGTGCTTTGTGTGTGCTGTGAAAGAGCTGAAGTGTGCACATCTAGTTGGCACAAGCAATCATGCTAATACACTTAATGAATGTATACACATGAACAAGCCAATCCTCAATTAAGTACTGCATTTAGAGTGTTTAATGGAAGAGCACACACACACACACACACACACACACACACACACAGGGAAGAAGTAAACAGACTTGTTTAGTGAGGAAAAGGCTGAGTACTCTTCTTGTATCTGTCAAGGGGCTGGGATAAACAAGGGATAGTAGCACATGCATGTGGCCACACATTCATACTGTTCACACACACACACACACACACACACACGCACACACACACACACACACACACACACACACACACACACAGGAAGCAAACCGTGATTGTAACAGACAGATGTTTTCTAAGTGCCCAGGAGGAAGCTGTCTGTCTCACTTTGTCTGCCACAGAATATGAAAGAGGAGGAGAGGAAACACACACTTCCATGCCCGCATGCACACACTGACACACACACTTTTGAAAGCTCTCACACACACTCTGCCCCTGTCTATACACACCACACACACACACACACACCAGAGATTGTCTGTCACTGTTGCCACAGGCTTTCTTCTTGTGGAACCACAAGTAAAACGAAGAGCCACAAGCATGCCTCTGCTTAAAGAGCTATTTCACTACTCTTTTGGGGGAGACTTGTAAAACAGCCAGTATAGCCTCAGGCGGAGAGGAGAGGAGAGCCAAAGAGGAGGATTCAAACCTCACCTCCATCGATGGGTGGCTTGTGGTTGAAAACAGGATCTTTTCCGAAATCCATGGGCCTGGGCTCTGTTAGGACGACAGAGAGAACAACAGTATAAATCTCAGCCGCCCGGTCCTCGACACGCTGCGATAGCATCACTCCATCTCTTGTGTTGTCAGCACACAAGCTGCATTTGTAGATGGAAATCAAACTACACAAACAGCTCGAAGAGTGATTGTGTTTAAACTTTCTGAAGAGATCAGGCGACAGATCTTCGATTTAACGGGGATTTAACCTCCGTTTTGTTGTGTGCTCAGTCTATCAAGAGACAATAGCATCCGGGGTTCCTAAACGATTCACCCAGACTGCCTGCATAAAGCCAGCAGTTTCATTATGTGATAAGCATCATCTGCTTAGAAATGAAAACAGAGATTCAAGAGATGTGAGAATGAGAAGACAGACAGAGAGGAGAGAGTCAGAGAAGGGGAACTGTGGGAAAAAAAAGACACACAAAACAGTTTCATAGAAAAATATCACTTTTATTACCTTCACATTCCCCACAATATATTTTCTTTTTATTCCAAGACCATGAAATTCAACAAGCTAAAATACCACATTATATTTCTGAGGCAGGCCGAAGTGCAAGGCTTTGAAGGGTTTGGAAGCTCAATTCTGCTTCAGTTCAGTTTTATTCAAGGAAATTGATATTACAGTCCTCAGAAAAAAAGAGCAATATCTGGGCAGCTGATAATCATTTATTGCTGAGGCAAAGGAACCAAAAACACATTATGAAGTGAAACTGGATTAGATATTCAAAAGACAAGAGGTGAAAAACTAATTTAGTAGATATGAAAAAAGATACAGAGCCTCATTTCCTCAGTTAGATAAGGTCATTTTTCTATGAGACAATTTTAACATCCAGGTTATACCTTCTAAAATCAGCCTTTACGAACTTCCAACACTCTTCGGTCTGTAAATAGCAGTGAGAGATTAAAAGTCTTAAATAAATCCTGGCTGTCTGCGACACAGAGGTATATGCACGCGGATGAAATATGAGGTCACTTCCTTGAAATTAAAGACTCGTCAAATGTTTTGTTTAAAACTGACCCAAAATTGACTTCCAAACCCCATCAAAGAACAAACAAGAGAAATGAACTCAACTCAGTTTCAATTCAAATATTTCATCGACCTACAAGTCAGATGCTGAATGGAGTGAGCTCCACTGTGCAGAATTCGCTTATTTAATTATTTGATTGCGAGTATCGGTGCCTCTGTTGGCTTTGCATGTTTCTCTGTTGTTCAATACTTAATTTGCTTGAAGTGCATGACAGTGACATCCAGCGCAAGTCAAAAAAGACAATCATAAAGTCGAGGGTCTTTCCTTCACAGAGGCAGAGAAAGTGCACAGTAAATAAAACAGCGGTGTGGCTGAAGCCAGGGATGAACGTTTAAGCTAAGTTTCCCACCTCAAGGCTGCTTTTGTTCAGTCTAAACTAGTCACAGTTTGATTTAAAGGTCATTCAGATTCATCCCTTGCTTCGGCCGCGTTTCAGAAGGATCAGGAAAGAAAATCCTTCTGATTAATAAAAAGAATGAAAGTATTAAAGAGATCAAACAACAACAACAACAACAACAACAACAACAACAGCGCTTTGATAAAAACGACATCATCAAAGTAGATTTTCCATAAACTCAACATGTGGTTGTACTTTACCCCTAAAACGTGTGATTTGACATCACTGAAAACTGAGGGCGAAAAGTGAAAAGTGGGAGCAAACAGGTGAAAATATCTGACCGACCAGACAGACATCCCAAAGCATGCAAACTCCAGAGTGAGGCTGCAGAAGTCTTACCCATCCTACAAAACAAAACAACAGCAGGCAGTAAGACCTGAAACAATGGATACCTAAACATGGCTGATCCCAGTAGTCACACTGTAAATTCAACATTTTTTCCTGAAACGTACCCTTCATGTAAGACTATCATACATGCACATGAAAGCATCTAATCAGTCGTCCCTTCTGTCTGCTGATTGTGTAAATGTACGATCTCACAACAGACCCTCCAGACTCTACAGTCTCCTTTCTCACAGTCAACTGAAACCACCAAAGGCCTCGACAAAACATTAAATCACTAACGCAGAGACGGCAAAAGAAGCATGATGAAAAAACTCGGACGCTCTTTGGACGACTGTTGAACACTTTCTAATGATCCTGGCTTAACGCCCTCAGGCTAGGATCCTGAGAAGAATCATCATGCGGATCTGAAAGGAGATTAAAACTCCCCGTAGCCCCATTTTATCTCCACTGTCCAATTAGCAAAGAGAAGAATAAAAAGGGGCTTTTTTCATACAGGCAAAGACATGGATGGCTCTTTGGCACCATACGCTGTTCCACTGGGGGCCTGAGGACCTGTTAGAGTGCTTTCACTCGTAATATTTCTCCAGGAAACAGAGGAGGAGGCAGAAAGAAAAAAAAACAGAGATGGCCTGAGGGCTAGAAGTGCTTACTGCAGGGTTTTATGAATCCAATCAGCTCCATTAACTAATTAGAAATATTAAAGGGCTTCAAAGTAGTCTGTGATGGAGAAGGGAGCGGGAAGTGAGGGAAGGTTGATTTAAAAGCGCCGCATGAAAAGACGCCAGCACATTTTCCAAATCTTGCAGAAAGTTTGACAGAGTGGGAGAAGGAAAAAAGAAAAGTGCACTGGCAGCACAACATAAATACAGTCATATATCATTCCTCTATTTGAATTTCGGACCCGCATTGATTGGGTTACAGCACGAGGCTGCTACAATGCGTCATATAATGTGTAAATCATACATGAGTCGATTGAAATGGAAGGGAGAGGGGATGGATACGCGAGCACGGAAAAGTAGAATACTTGTTGACTAAAGCACAAAACCGCACTTTACGAGCCGCAGTTTGGTGAAATAAGTCAGGCTGCAGAGTGGATTTTAAACATGCATGAAACAATGATTTAAATGGCTGAATTCGTTGGAAATCCGGACTCTTTGCTAACACGGGTTTGTGTTTGTTAGACAGCGAGCGCCCTGCTTGTAATGTGTGTCTCCATCACACTGTCTATTCTGCCAAAAGACTTCTTTCATCTGCTTTTGTGTTTGAAACAACCTGCCCTCCTCCTTCACTTCTCTCCCTCCTTCAATCCAAACCCCAACCTGCCTCCCTGTTAGCCCTCCTCTTGGAGTAAGAGAAAAATCTATCTTTAGAAAGTATAGAGAGCAGTTTTTTTTTTCCCTCTTCTTTCATCTTTCTCCATCTCTGGGCGCATTCTTTGGAGGGAAAGGGGCCTCGCTTAATGGGCCCTTCTCCTCTGAGAGATTTTGCTCTCCTCCATTTCTGCCTCTCATTTTCTCTCCTGTGTTTTTTACTGGAAGGATTTGTGATGAAGGGAAGGAGTAGAATAGGAACAAGCAGGTTTTGATAAAAAGGCTGGGGGGATTTGGGCATGAACAAAATGATGTGGGGGGGTAGCACACAACACGAGAAGCATCACGGTGGTGCGCCCAATCTCACAGGCGTGGATCTGAATAGAAGCTCAATCTGGGCTTCTCATAGCGAAACCAGGCAAATTAATAGATATTCTTTTGTTTTTACATCATCTGAATAATTTTCTCATGACATATTGATTTGCTTTCGCATCCCTGTCTGATTGAAGCTTGAAGCTGGATGCTTAAATGAGACATTTGCTGTTGCAAAATGGCTTCAAAAAGTCAAGAAAAGTGATTAAGATCATCTCAGTGAACACGATCAGCATGACTGCTGCCTTCAAACAACAGTCAGTGAGTATCAAAAATAAACACCGTGTAACTATTATACATCTAAAGCACATGTAGGCCCACTGTAACATGAGATCACAAAGAAAAAAATGGCATTTAATTCACAACCAGTACATTGCTCAACTTATTTTTATATTAAGATTCACAGTAGATGTAAGAGATGATCAGAAAATCATCAGAGCCTTCAATAAATGATTGTTAAGAAGCAGAAAAGTGCAAATGTTACTCTCAACATTGCAAAATAACGCGTAACCCCACTTCAAAAATGCATCATGTCACACCCATCTGGTAAATTTCTATGCAAACTCATCTGAACTCATGAGAAAATATGAAAAGAAGTGAATACTAACACACATACAGTTAAACAGGCGAGTAGGAAACCACCAAGACAGCTGTGTGACAGTAATGCTGCACTGGAATCAGTCGTATCTGACAGGTCACGCTGACTGACATGATCAAAGGGACTGACCGGTGATCCTGGATCAGCGGTTTTCTAAAAGGCCTCATACGTAAGACGCTCTTTCTCACAGCATATGTTTGGTCTCACCTGTCAAATAGAAGCAAAACTGACAATTCTCATAGCCAGAGGGCCACGTTTTCAGGTTCCCAGGCTGATACGCAAAACATTCTGTCATCATTCAACACATGAAAAGGTTCAGCAGATGTAAAGATTTTAACTTGCACAGACTTCAAAGAAAAGTACAACTGCAGCTTTAGTAAATACATATGTTTTTAGATTGGTTTCATTCACCCAGTCTAACGTGTGCAGGTCATACAAAGATGTTTAGCTTGAACATTAACAGACACAGGCATTGGATTATCCATGAGATCCAGGCAAAGAAACATCTGTAGAGTCCATTCATACTCTAACTTGACACTGAGGCACTACCTCGTTCCGGAGGTGAAGAGGTAATCGTTTTAAAGCACATTTTCAAAAAGGCATATCAGGATGTAATGAAAAAAAAAATAAAAAATCAGAGTAACACGTGAGACTCAATTATCGGCCGGTGAAAAGTTTCCGTGCATGTGCGTGTGAGACTTTTGAGCCTTTGTGTGTTTTGATGCCGGGAGTGTGTTTGCTTCTCCGTCTGCAGGATGCCATGTGAGCTGTCTCATCCTATCTTTCCCTCGTGTAAACCCGACAGCAAACAGCACAACGCTGATTCCTCCCCAGTTCACAGACCAAAGGAGCCAGCCACGGCGGCCGGGTAGCTGTCTATCTGTCACGGCTGGACGGGCAGCACTAATTCTTCCTACGCCTCTTCCTTTTCTGTTCTTAATCTGTCTCTGTCACTCTCGGTCTCTCAAAGGCTAGTGGACAAGTAAACAGCAGCTTCATTCAGACCCAAAGAAATAGCCTTCTCTTCTTTATGCAGCACAGATTGCGACTTCTATCTCCCTGTACCTGTGTGTAAATCCCCTCTCTGTCAGATGGGGTATTTGGAGGCAGGCAGTGTCCAAGCTGCAGATCAGAGCAGGGCACACAGACATATCCTTACAGGGGAGGAAAATATGCACTTCTTCTCCGGCTCGCGTCAGCCATCAGAATTGGCAAAAAGTTCTTTCATCTGCTCTCCCCGCTGAGGGGAGTAAAGTTTAATGTCAGGAGTTCGCTCTGCCACTTCCAGCCAACGAGGAAGTTTAGCAAAGGTGCATCCTGATCAGTTAATTAGATCAGTCATCAGCAGCAGGCAGTGTCTCTTCCATGTAGATTCTCATCAGTGAAGAGTGGCGATTATGCTGCTGTTGATCATTCATTTCAGGGAGTTTTCACGCCCCTTTGATCACTGTATTTGAACAAAGCATTCTAATGAAATCATATCATTCACACGTAGTCCGGCTGTTCTCAACACTGGGAGTCATAGCTGTCGTCTTTCTCCAGTCTGATGGTGAGCATGGGTTCGAGGCTCTGCCCAGTACCTGGGTACAGGTGGTTTTGGTTGGGGCTGTGCATCAGATTATAGCTGAGGTTTTGGTTCTGGTAGCAGTTTTGGTGACCTTGCTGATTTGGATGCTGGCTGTTGTGGTACATCACTGAATGATGATGATGACTACCGCTGGTCTTCTTGGTCGCCCAGTGGTACCGATGGCAGCAAAGTATCACCGCCACGGTCACAGTGACCAGCAGCAAGAGGGCACCAGCTCCTGCCAACACATAGTACCAGTAGGTAGGGACAGGCGGCACCGCCACTGTGTCTACTGTGGGCTCCATCCCAGACATGGCACCCCCTGGAGGGCAGGAGGACACATTACTGGTTGGCACGATGGACGAGGAAGGCAGGCATGCAGACCGCATTGGACAGCTGTTAATTTTCTAATTGACCATTTCCTAAACCCGTCCCCCAAACAGTCATCATCAAATCATAGCAAAGCAGCTGTAACCAGGCGTCGTCTGCCAAGCTTTGGATTTCTCCACATGCTGCATCGTTTGTGGGGCTGTAGTAAGAGCCATAAGCATTTAGTGTGGAGGCTGTTGTCTTTGTGTCCCTTCCAACACCAAAAACGCTGAAGCTAATGTGGAAGGATCAAGTTTATCTGCTCAAATGTAAGCTGCAATCATTAGCATGTCCAGCTAACCAGCGTTACTTACGGGCACATCATTAACTAGCTAGCTTGAACTAAACTAGGCCTGCTAACTTAATTTCAGGGGTTACAAACAAATACGTAAGCGTCTGTTTTTTTGTTTTTTTTTTTGCAAAACATTATATATGTAGTCATCAAGTGCACGTTTAAGGCCACCTTTACAGACTTCTCATTTCAAAACGTGTAAGCTGCAGCTGGGGATGGTGTTTTCAACCAACTCATGGAGCTAGGCTAACACTAGCTTATATAGCTATCGAGAAACTGTTGATAAAATCTGCCATTTCAGGTGGCAAAAGCTGGATTTGTCTACCTCAATCAATGATCTATTTTTTCCCAAAGTATTTTATTGTCATCGATGTAAACTGCAGACATGCCGAGCGAGAGCGGAAAACTTGACAGTACCAGTAACTAACGGGGTCGGGACTTAGCGAATGGTCAATTACTGCAGCAGTGCGTTGAAATGTTGCCTTGCTGGGTTTCAACAAGACATAATATGTAAGATCAACAGCAGGCAAAAAACAGGCTGTCTAGATTTAGCTCACTTTCCCAATGTTTAAGCATCCATTTGCATGTAACATCTTCATTCTTCAGAAAAAAATGCTGATGCATATTTATGCTCCGATTGTGCTGATTTTACTCAGTATTTCTGGTTGATGCAAATGTCACAAGCATTAGCTGCACATTGACACGCAAAGGCTCATGCCATGCGCTCAGATTCAACCAGAAAATGCAAAGCCCTGATTATGCAGTGACTGGCTGATTTGGACAAAAGGTGGGGGAGTGTTAAGTGGTTGTATTTGGTGGGATGCAGCTGCTTTTATCAGGGCAAGATCACGTTGAAAGGAGTCGAGTGGAGGGAGAAAGAGATGGAGAGGGAAAGATGGGAAATCAGAGAGAAATTGCAGGGGTAGAGAAAGGATAAGAGAGAAGGCATTATTGGGAGAAAGAATGGAGTGAAATAGAGAGGGGTGGTAGAAAATGAGGAGAGAGAGGGAGTGGGAGGGAGGGGAAGTGAAGGGAGAGAGCTAATCCTTCCATGATATCTTTAATCCTGCATTAGAGGGTTTGTCTGAAACTTCAATACTCTGTCAACTCACGGTGAAAGAAAGCCGCTGAGAGGGAGGCTGCGGAAGAAAGAGAGAATGTGAGCGAGAAAGAAAGGAAGAAAGACGGAGGAAATAGAGCCGGGGCAAGAGAGACGGAGGCGAGAGGAGGGAGAAATAATGAAAGGACAGAGGAAGGAGAGGTGCACAGGAAGACGCAGAACCTCAAGGAAAGCAGTGAGCTTAATTTTGTCTCTTTTTTAAGTTCACACATATAGTCTTTCAGGGTTTGAAATTGGCTTTGATTGTAAAGCTGTGCTCCGAGCAGCCTGCACAGAGAGACTTCCCACCAGTGGATTAAGACACGGATGATTTCTAGAGCTGCAAAAATTGACCCTTATTTTACTGCTTTTTTTTTTTTAATCTGAAGGGGAAAGAGCAGCGTTCCTAAATTGAGCTAAGAAGCGGGGCTTTCAAGGAACTTCAGTTACCCGAGTTCACTGAATTTGGGTCTTTCTCATTCCAGGTCTTACGCTTCAGTAATCTTGCCTTTATCTCAATGAGATACTTTTAAAAAGTCCGGTTGAAGGTGTTAGCTCTCTCTCTACAGTCAAACTGAAGCCAGAATTATCCTCTCCTCTGTGTGTGTGTGTGTGTGTGTGTGTGATCGGTCAGTGTGTAGCCAGCCCTCTCTTGCCAGAAGCCAAATGCCTCCTTGGTTGCCATGGATACAAAAGCCCGACAGTGTGGCTCACATCACACCACAGTGATGCTGCCCATCTACTGTTAACGAAGGACCATGTTATCGGGCTATAATTAAGGGGAAACATTATAATTTTATCTCCAGCTCTCCTTAATTTTCTCCCCGTAATGATTTTGTGTCACTTCTGTGTCACCACATTAATTTTTTTAAATATATTTTATTAGCCTTTCTCCACTGAGCACTTTTATAGATAGAACAAGCTTATTATCTTCACTCTCATCGCACCGAGTCAGTCGCTGTATTCCCTCTCACGCTCCCTCACATGGGATGAGGTCACTTTGACTTTTTCTTATTCTCTTGCAGTTCATTTTCTGTTTCTGTCTTAATCAACTGAAAACCAATTTCAACATCCGTTTCACCTGCAGGATGTCTGCAGAAACCACAGTTTTTGACAAGCGATGAAGAGGTCATTATACATGTCTTAATCATAGATGATAGTGGATTTGAAAGTTTAAAAAAACACAACTTACACACTAACTCTTCAATTCACGTCAAAACACGCTAGAATAAATGACAGCTGAGGCATTTATTTACAGTATATTTGTTCTCAGTGTTGCAACTTTTTGGCAAAAACTAGTACACTGATGCATTATTTTTCAAATCAACTAAATTACTGTGACTAAAGGGCTCGTTACTGCTCGATTTTTTATGCAACTAGGTGAACTAATGAATTTTGGCTGGCTGCAGAGATGTGTCGTCTACACTTCCTGTTTATGCTCAAAAACTGATCGGATCCCACGCATGGATTCATGACGGACGGGTTAGATTTCCTCACACGGAGAGACTCTCCTCACTTTATTGATCAGAAAGACAAGAATATTTTTGTAAAACATAACTTGTGCCACGACTCAAAGGTTCTCTCCACTGTGAAAGACAGTCGTTCTGACCCTTTGAAGCACCTGGATGAGCAACATGCCCGCATGAAGCTAACAGCTAAAGACCCAAGCACATCCGAATTCATTCAAGGCACTCCACCCAAACAACCGAGGCTGGATTTTAATTGTTTGGCTCCGACTCCTGTGACCCAGCAACAACTTAACAAACAAACTAATAGCACGGCATGTTGTGGAAAATGTGCATCCCGTCTCTAGAGACGCCCACATTAAGGCAACTGGTTCGTAAGACACCTTCTCCAGCTACCTGGACTGCACATGTGCAAAAAGCAGACATTCAAAAAGTAACTAAAAAGTTATTTATGGCAGAAACAAACTGCTTTTATTGGCAATCAGTGACGTCTGTGTCAGTGCAACTACTATTTTTCAATAACTAGCTCAACACTGTTTGTAACACATGCAGTAAGTCTTGAAAAGGGTTGAACTTGCTCACACAAAGAGAAACACTTCAGGTCTTAGCTCAATTTTCAACAGGCGCCCCTCAGGAGAAACTGAAGCCTTCTTTCCGGGGCTCTGTCTCATGAAAACACACGTATGTTCGACCTGACACTGCTGTCGTGCTGCGAGTCACATGATATCACGATCCGATAATCTAAGAAACTTGCCAGCATTAGGTCAAATCCTCGGCATGAGAGTCAGGTGACGAGAGTTTTCTGGGTTTGACTCTGGGCTTTTACTATTTTTGGGAATGGTAGCTCTGTGTCTCTGAATTGAAATGTGCTGAACAAAACCAAGTGCTGCTCAAGTATCTGACAGTATTCAAAGAATGTTTTTGATCTATTCACACACTAGAAACACAACCACACACACGCACACACACACACACACACACAGTCACATACTGACTAAATTAAGCGCACTTCATCATTTAGCCCCTAGCTTTAAAAACACGAGTCCTTGCACCTGCAGTAATAAAAAGTAATTAAAGAAATAAATATGTGTTCCAGTTTTAACCTGATCTCAGACAATTATGATCCATGTGGACACCAATCACCAAATGCACAAAACATCTACTCTGCTGTGAGGAAGTTCAGTGTCACTGAGGCCAAGGCGAATATCAGTGTTTGTATTTTGTGGATCTCTAAACAAAAGCAGTTTCAGGTCCCGCCCCAGACTTTGAAAGCAAGAGATCCAGCATAATCTGTCCAAGTGCTTTCTATCTGCTTTAAGACTGGCCTGTTTGAGGAGGAAGGAGAGAAAACGACAAGAGAGAAAAGGGAAGTTGGATGGCGATCAGCTCTGCATTTCATTCAGGTGGGATCAGCAGTTTGCCGCGCAGAGTAATCGAGTGAGAAATGAAGGAGAAGGAGGGGGAGAGGAGAGGAGAGGAGCAGAGAGGAAGGAAAACTGAAAACAAATGCAGGGAGGGGAATGAAAAAGAATAGTTGAGGTGAAGCAGAGAGGAGGAGGGAGGAGTGGAAGAGAGCAAGGAGAAGAGTAAAGAGAGGGAAGAAGAGAGGCTCCTTGTATGGTGTTGAATGCAGAGAGGGAGCTTACATGGATGAGGAGCGACTGTGCTGCTCTCTACAATTAGAAAGCAGTGAGGGTAAAAGCTGAAGACAGGAGGAGAAAGTTGTGCTCAGTTCTTTTCATTTCACTGAGAACCAGTGAAGAAGACCAGAAGGAGACTGTTTCAACCAAGATTTTAACGTTCGCCCGTGTCGTCCTTTAAGCTCTTTACCATACGGGTAATTCACAGTAATTCACTGTGCGTCTGTGCACCATCATGCACTGCGACTAGTTGCACACATGTACGCCAGTGATAGATCGCACACAACATGGTGCACACCATTAGTCAGTCTGTGGAATGTGCAAATACACCCCGATGTTACTCTGCTGCAAATGCACATGTTTGCTATTGCAGTCTGCCAGTGTCGCTATTGTAGTAAATAGTCTTTGTAGCGGACAATGTAATTTCCTCACTGAGGAACAAACCAAACTACATAACCAAGAGTATCAGCAGCATGCAGGGAGTCATGCTGGAACAATGCAGTGGATCCATTCCATCAGGCTGCAATGCCGTCGCCATCGTTTTCTTAAATGTGGATGAAGTCCACCTAAAATATACACCCTGACTAACTAAGACTTACTGTTTTAGAAGACGTAAATGCATAGTTATCCGGATATATTGTACCAAGTCCTGAATATGTAAGAAACCACAGTTTGTTTGGAAATGATGTGATGGCTCATTTGAAGTGTGGTTTATGTCTGTTCAGCTGTATGTAACGTATGCTGAGGACCATCAGGGTTACTCAGGGCCAGTGCAGTGCTGCGAGCTGAGCTTAGCAACAAGCAGAAAGCACAGACATTTGGCACATGAAGTAGAAATGGAACAGGAGGTGGAACTTACTGGTTATGCCAGGAGTTAAGGCAGGGAAAGGCTCTGCAAAAGAGACAGAGAAAAAAGAAATGTTATTGATGATGGTTAGTAACTGGTATGTATGATAAAGCGATGGCGGGATGAAGGGCCGCTCTGATAAGAGCGCTGATAGAAGCACAGAGATATAAATCTCCTCTGGTGATTGAAGCTCAGATGACTCATACTGGGTGTGAGATTCAATCTTCTGCTCAATCATCTGCTGCCGGACAGCACTTTGGATTTCAGCATCCAAGTTTTCTACTTTCACTTTTAAGGCAGACTTTCTTCATTCCTAATGTGGTGATTAGTCAATCACTTTCATCTGAAGAGTGTTTCATTATAGAGCACATGAGAGCAGAGTACATCCAGGCTCACACTCGGTGAACTGTGGCATATTGTCGTGATTAAATTTACATGCACGGTACAACTGCATTGTTGATGATTGTTAACAGAAGTGCATTTTAATCTGGCCGAATCGCAAAACTGCAGGACGCGGCACTTTTTGCTGAAGGCACTTGTTACCCCTTTTTGAGAAAATCAATAAAGATTTGTCGAGTTCCGAGATGGTGCAGGAGTCTAAAGGCCCATAAATCTTCCTGGATGACAGTCATTTTTACAAAATGGAGAGAAAATAGAGAGGAAGACAAGAGTGTGGGCTGACAGGGTCGGGAGAGAGGAAGTGTGTCCTCCCTGAATCTCTCTATCTCTCCGTGTGTCTGTCATTTCTGAATTGCTCTCACTTTGGTCTTTTTGCTTTGTCATTCTGTGTCTCTCCTTCCTGTGATTGCTCTCTGATTCTCCTTTCCAAAGGTGAGACACAAGCTGTTCACAGCAGCAGATATGTTGGGTGGAGAAGGAGAAAGAAGGGGATGGATGGGAGATGGGGGTGAAAAGAGTGAGGGAAGGGTGACGAGAAGGGAAACAGAGGAATGGGAAGGAAGGGTGGAGGTAAGCGAAGGGGTCATAGGAACAGGGAGTGAAATTTACTGCTGTTTATTATTTGCTGGAGGATACGACATCTATTATGAAAGCGAGAGGGGGAGAGAAGATGGGAAAAAAAGAGAGAAAAACAGAGGGAAAACAAGGCAGATGGAAGGAAGTTGCAACAGATGAAAGAAAAAATGAAAAGGTGAAAGAATAATAAGAAAAAATACGAGCAGAAAATAGTGGAAACAGATTGGCAGAAGAGGTTAGCGTGAACATGCTGACCCAGACGAGAGCCCTCTCCATCAGTCAGTAAATCAGAGTCTTGTTCTGGTTTGTGATTGAAGCATCTCGCCTATGATCAGTGTAATATTAACACAGCTGTGTGCAAAAGTGAGGAGCGTCATTTACAAAATTTGCTAAAGAAAACCTGGTGTTGATGCCTCATGTGTGACCCACTGAGAGTTACAGCATTGGAAATGCCAGACCACACAAAGTTAGTGTTGTGCCAAACATGAAATATTGAAAATATTCTATAAAACAACAGAAATATGGAGAACATTGAGGGCAAAACACCACTTAATTTAAAGATTATTAAAGGGGTACGCCAGCAATTTAGTATTGCACTTCTATAAAGTAAGTGGACTTCTAAGAGAGATCCTACTGTTCCCATAATGCACCTCTGTGACTGATCCCTGATGGCATCATCAGTGTTATTTTTAAAATGTATGAATTTTCTGAAGCTCCTCCAGAGCCACAGACAGACTTCATACAGCAGTTTTCACAGGCTAAAGCTGATATTTATGTGTAAAATCGATGGAAATCCCATTGAACAATCTGCATTCATTTAAATTTAGGTCTCATTGAAACACCCATCAGCCCATGACGTGACCAAAAGGACCACTGGAGGCCTCACCATGGTTTTATTGTGGTGGATAAGAATTTAAATGGAAAAGAAGTTGGACAGAGATGAGTTGAGAGATGAGTTCAAAGCAAAGCAGCGCTCCACTGAGAAGCCCGTTTACAAGAGTGTGTGTGTGTGTGTGTGTGTGTGTGTGTGTGTGTTTTCATGTATCATGGTTACTAATATAAAACAACTTTGATGGTTTTTACATGTCACGATACATGAGTGTCAATGTACAGTATGTGCTATCACTGTGCTTCACCACATTAAATGATAACAATATTATCAGATGGGAACAAACTCTGTGTGTGTGTGTGTGTGTGTGTGTGTGTGTGTGTGTGTGTGTGTGTTTGGGTGGAAATTATGTTTTTCAAGGATTTCAAACTTAATCCTGCGTCTAGTCTGTGTATTTCAACTAAGTCTGCAGCTTTCTGTTACAGTAATAGCAAAGCGGCCATAATTGAAGGCCGTACTTATTAATAGTAGCCTCAGTGGCCGGCTTGTGTGTCTGTGTGTGTGTGTGCGTGTGCGTAAGAGAGACAAAACAGGCATTTTCATCACAGTGTAGCTCCATGTTGCTCTCTCATGTAATCGTGCACATTTGTCATTTATTTCTTTATTTTGGCGCTGCATGGCTGAGCGACAGCCCCGACTGAATGGAAGACAAGACTGGAGAGAACGAGGGGAACCATGAAACGGTGGGGTGGGCTGGTAAAGGAAAAGACTGAGGGAGATGGAGAGAGGGAGATATGAAAGATAGATTAGAATCCATGCCCAAAGGCCGTTTGTGGCCTACTTTCTTTTTTTTATATATATATATTTTTTCCTTTTTCATATGTGTGTGTGTTTCTATGTGTGTAAACCGGAAACATTATGAGTTTTTTTTTTTCCCCTCTCTCTCTCTGGTCTCTGGTGAAAACATAAACGGTCTGGCGTGAAGGCATGAGACAACCAGACAGACTGAATGGACAGACAGGCAGGCAGGCAGGCGGACAGACAAGCAGTGGGACTTACGTGTACACTGCTCCAGCTCGATGCTGCTGCTCATGTGGATGTTATCTATCCTGATGTGGCCTCTGGTCGGGTGATCAAAAAACCCCTCGAACACCACCTGGATGACAGAAGAGGAGAGAGATATTACAATATTACAATCTTTAGTGAACACAGCTAATGCACAGTTATATTTTCATGGTGTTCTTTAGTGTGTATTTGTGTGCAGAAAAGCTCAGTGATGGCACATAAACGACTGTTTCCCTGCAGTCCAGTGGTGGAGGAAGTATTCAGATCCTCATCAATAACACGCTGTAAAAGTACTCTGTTATGAGTAAAAGTCCTGCATTGACTGCATTTATTTTGCATAAGTAAAAGTATGTAAGTATAAGAAGGAAATGACTTAAAAGTAAAGTAAAGTAAGCCAAAGAAGTGGTAAACAATTCTTAGAAATTAATTAAAATGACAAAAATATCCAAATACTCACATTTGAGAAGTGGGAACCATGACAATTTTGGCATGAAGCAAAGACTAAAATGATCAGAACTGACTAATTGATTAATCGATTAATCATTTCAGCTGTACTTGTATATTCTCTTGGGTAGTTTAATTCATAACATTATATTTTATACCCTCTGATTATGTTTTGTGTGCCAAAAAAGTAAAGTCGGACATAACAAGAAAAGCCTCAAATAAAGTACAAGTACCTTAAATTAGTGCTTAACTACAGCCCTTGAGTAACTGTACTCAGTTACACTCCACCTCTGCTGCAGACAGTTCATAAACAGCACTTGCCTGGTACTCCTTGGGGCTTTGGGGCAGGATGGTGCGGCCCTCCCTCCAGTGAGACCCCTGGTCTCCTTTCAGAGCCCAGAGCAGCGTCTCCTCCTGGTCACTGTCCCTCAGCAGGACCCTCAGGCTCCCCTGCGCCTCCCCCTGGAGCTGGTAGTAGAAGACGAGGCAGAGCGGGCCTTGCTCCGGCCCCACCTCGGGGCTCAGCAGCCGGGCTCGCTTGCGCTGTGTGTGGGTGCCTGCGTCCAGGTGGAGGTAGTTCCCTGAGAAGTCTGGTGGAAAGGTACAGATGCTTCTTTATTATAAGACCACTGATGTGTTTTAGATTAATGAGTTGAAACAATTGATAAATTAGTGGCCTTTAAACTGATACATCAGCACTCTTTTTAGCGCATGGCTGTAAATTTGAAGCGACGTTTGAGCTTTTCTCTCTGCGATTTGCATTTTTTTCATTTAATGAGTCCCATAATGAATTTTATGATTTGTGAAGGCAGCAGGACCAACATACAGCAGGATGTGGTAATGCAGTGGGATGTGGTTGCTCGGAGTTTAAAGCATTATCGCCATCATTCTGTGGTATGAGGCTTAACCGCAAATGAGACTACCATTTCATCATGGCCGCTAATGGCCATAGATACACACACGTATACACACACAAACACGCACACACAACCCTGCTAAACAGCCCTAATCATTCTGAATGCTGACACCTCGTTCTGTTGTGCTCCGCGTTTTTGCTACTTAGTCAGCACAGCCATCATACCAATACACACACAACACACGTGTAGTGCATTTCCGTGCGTGTGTGTGCATATGCGTCGTCCACACACACACACACACACACACACTACATCAGTTTTTTTTATCTGATTGACTTCTTTTCTCTCCTCTCAGCTCAAAGAATTGAGAGGAAAGGAGGCAGGCCTAAAGGGAAGGAGGGAGTGAGTGAGAGAGCGAGCAAACATGATGAGAGAGAGAGAGAGAGAGAGAGAGACGGTGTTGTTGTGTTTTCCCTTCCCCAAACAGGATCATAATCATTAGCTTGCTGCTGTGTTTGGCTGTTTGTCTAGTTTCTCTATTATGGCTGCAGAGTAAAAGCTTCGCTGGAGCTGCAAATAGTGTTTTTTTAACGACATACAGACACGGTGTGTGACATCTCATAAGAGCAGATATACAGAGAGAAGCTGAAGAGACTAAATATCCACCTGTCTGTCTATCTATGTGTCTGTCTGTCTGTCTGTCTGTCTGTCTGTCTACAGCCTTGTTTTCCCTCCCTCAGTTGAGACGGAGAAGAAAACATTCGACAGATTTTGCAGCACATCACACTTAATGAATAATGGATTTGGGTTGAGGTAACTCTGTTTCTGCACTGGGAGGCAATGAAAAAAGGGACCTAAATTACCGTTGCTCATTAAGTACAGTTAGAGAAAGTTGCAGTGTTTTTCTGTCTCTCCGCGTTTGATCTTGGCGAACGTACAAAGGGAGGGAATTAATTAACAACTCTCCATGGGAGGGATAGGCAGGGATGTGGAATTGGCTCTGAGGGAGGGAGGGAAATGTGTGCAAGCGTGTGTGTCGGTGTCTGTTTGCATGAGTGTTAGTTCATTTATGTTTCTATCTGTATGTGTGTGTGTGAGTTCATCTGTCAGTCATTGTGCGTGTGTGTACCTGAAAGTGCCTTGTGTGTAGTTTATTGTTTTGAATTTGTGTAGATCTGTGCAGAATGTATTCAAAGTGTAAGTGCAAAGATGCACCTTATGGCTGCAAAGGCAGAGGCGAGCATGTGCAAAGAAGAAGTGCAGAGGTAGTGCCTGGTCAGCTACGTACGAATAGCTTTCTGCGCTGTGTCCAGCATTTCTGCAGCTTCTTCTCGCATGCCTGCCGGTTATGGTCTCTACACCTGCACGCTGTGATTGGCTGGGGGCTGCACACCTCCCCAAAGGTTTATGCCCCGAGAACACCCGACCACAGGAACATTAGAGGACAATAAGAAAATACATGCAGAGGGAAGGGCCTCTGCAGAAAAATACACCTCTGCAGACTTCCAGTTGGTTATGAGTGATGACTGAGAGAGATCACTTTTGTATGAATTAAAGAATGTTTTGGGGAAAATCCTGCACAGTAAACCTTTGTCTGACTGGGCCTTTTCTTTTAATACGACACATTTACATCATAATCATTGCAAAAAAGCAAGTAGCATCAAGTAGTTTCAGTGAAGCTGTTTACATGAACTGAGCTGCCTTCATGGTCATGTTGCATTCAATGACATTCTGAAAATGCAACCTTCCTCAAAAGGATCAACCCCGTCTCCTGAACAGAACTGCTGCTTGGATTATTATGTTCACTGCATAAGACTTTAACATTGCAGACATGGGAAATTGGTGGTTTGGGTTAAATATAGAAAAAAACATGATCTTTCCCTATTAAACATAATCATTAAATGAGATAAGATTTTATTGATCCCACACTGGGGAAATTTAGTCATTACAGCCAGCAAGTATTACAAAGATGCAAATTATGCTTAAGTTGTTATGAGCAGAAAACAAATGAAATAATGTTTTGCAACTTTTCCAATATCTTAATTAAAACATCTTTAAAAATCTGGGCCCCATTTTTCTCTAAACACATTTGCAGTTGCAAATTTGTTGCATTTAAATGTAATTGTAAGAGAAATGCTTCTTGTATTCCTGTATCCCAGCTCATCAATACACCTTCTGGACCAGCTCGCTGTTTGGTCAAGTCATGAAAATACATGCACTCACGCAAATACGTGTCTCCATGTTCCCAAATGATCATATATAATTACATGCAGATTGCTCAAGAGATTTATTCATTGATAGTTCCAACGATCAGTAGATGAATTATTGAATTCTTCTGATCCTGATTGGTCTGATCCGCATTCACACCACAGACTTTACTTGGAAACAGATGATGGAGATACACCTTTCCTGTTTGAAGACCGCGTTCACTGCAGCTCAAATGAACCAAATCACAAGCAAACAAATTTTTTGAGCCAGCTAGGTGTGAAGGCACCTTTAAATTGCGTCAGAATAATTATCAATTCATCCTGATCCCAGCCATTGAGGGGCTGTCAAAGACTGAAAACAGGCAGGAGCTTTGGGGTCGGGTCGTCAAGAACAGATGACAGAAAGAGCTGGTTGGTTGGTTTATATTTTGGATCTCAGTGCCACCTCTTGGATCACATCAAAACAACTCAAAGAGATCACATCATCAGACGATAGAAACTGATATTATGATGTCAGTTTTTAGTCCTTTTTCAACCCCCCCTTATTCTGGTTTCCTCTCTTATCAACTGCTAAACCACTTCCAACAACGAGCAGAGTGAAGGGTTTCTTTCGATGAAAACCTCCACGGGGTACAGAATTTCAGTCTTGCCCTATCTAAGATCAAAAGAATAACTTATCAGCTCTGTTCGGGTCGGATTTTCTCTTTTAAAACCCTAAAAGGGCTTTCAATGACAAGGGTTGGGGATTTGATTTGCATATGGAGACAGCTTCCAGACAGGGTGCCGCGCTAATGTTGCTGTAGAACAAGACTTAATGTCATGTTGCTGTCTAACGCGCAGACAGGGACGCCGCTATGTCAATTACACGCAAGCCGACACGCGCAGACTCACATGCGCGCACGCAACACACACAGCAGCTCAGTGTGATGTAGAGCCTCGCCTTATGTCACGGCCCTGTCTGTTTATGAAGGAGCTGCTCAGTCAACCATGAACTGGACGGCCTCAACAGATACAGAGAAAACCTTGGTGGATGGCAAGGTCGTGTGTGTGGGTGTGTGTGTGTGGGAAATAAAACCACACACCTTGAGTGTTTAATAGGCGGGCAGTCCCACCTTGAGCAGTTTGCGTAAGTGTGTGTGTGTGTGTGTGTGTGTGTGTGTGTGTGTAGCCTCGGGGGAGCTGGAGAGCCAAGGCAGCACTTCTGTCAAAGCCATCATCTGACTTACCCGACTGCTATGGGCAATGTGTGTGTGTCTTATGGGTGTGTAAGTACAGTATGTGTGTGTGCGCGCGTGTGTGTGTGTGTGAGAGAGAGAGATGTTGAGCGTACGTGAAGCAGTGAATGTGTGTGTGATGGATAAAACAGTCTTCGTTATCGTCCTGCTGTCTTATTAAAGATGGACAGATGTGGAAAAAGGCAAGTACCACTGAGGGAAATGGGAGAGAGGTCAGGGAGGAGAAAGCGAGGTGATCAGAGTGATGGAGTGAGAGGGCTGGAAGCAGAAAAACATATAAAAATATATAGAAATTTAATACTATGAGTTAGAAGTGAGGAAGGATGGAAGGAAAGGAAAAGAAGAGCCTGAAGTTCGGTAATTACGGTATTCCATAGGAGCAAGTGAAAGATGCAACAAGGGTGAATTAAATACAGAAATAAAGTGAGAAAGAAGAAAATGTGAGGAAAAGAAGACTACAACGAAGAAAGCTGTGGATTAAAAAATGAGGCTGAAAATAATAAAAAGAAGAAAAAAGCAACAAACTAGGTTAGGAAAAGTGAAACTGCTGAAACTCCAATTAAGTCGTCGTGCACACTTTCAGCAGATCAGAGTGAAATCCTTGCATCATAGTTGCTGTCAGTGGTTCCTTCCAGCACTGGGACGTATAATTCCACCACAGGACGACCGCCACGCTCTTAATTAGCTACAGAAGTCTTTGTGCTGAGGAAGGTCAAACAAGTCAACACGACGATGCTTTCTTCTCCGTGTTTACAAAATGAGAAATGTCTTGAAATGAGGAAAATCCAGAAAGATGAGAACTGAATGTGGTTCTTAATGGAAGTTTGCAGAGAGTTTGCATGTATCTGAATCAGCATGAGAAGAATTAAGGCCAAGTTTCTTAATACAAAAAACATGTAATATTTATTAACTTTAGCGTTCAATTGATCAGACATAACCTAGAATAGTTTGGTGTAAGCCTTGCTAGGCAAACCACCATGTATTCAAAGTTATGTATTTCATAATCATCCAAAACCTTGTTTTTTAAGTTAAGTCTTACAGGCTTCAGGTGGAAAACAGGTGGAGTGTAACTGCATGCGACTGAATCTGCGACGTGGCGTGCTATCAATGATGAACAAATCAGGACTCACTGTCAGATCCCAGCGCCAAATCCTGCCTCGTTCCATGTGTGCCGTGTCCGGTTGAACCGCTGCTGGCCGTGTGCAGGGACCAGCTCACACCTGACTGGGGATCAGCCGACCAGCCGCACAAGCTCTGCTCAAAGTCGCATACGGCCGACAGGGACGGCGTGGTGGCTGTGGGCCGTGAAAGAGACACGCAGATTGTGAATAAAGACGTTTGATGGTCTGCTTGCAGTAAATATAACTTATCACCAAGTCGCCTTTTTGCGACTTTTGCTTTTAGCACCATATCACATTTTAATGTTTCTTATCAGCCTTTTATGAGACTAAATGCCATAATGGCTGCCTCCTCTTTATATTTTATGCCGCTTTGAGCGAGATTCCCATTGTGTTAAGATGTTTTGGCAACAGTGCTCATGTAATATGACATCTCAATAAATCACGCTGAACACAAATATTAGAGCAAATGAGAGATTGTGAGAGAGCTGCACAGAAGAATCAGTGCGGAGGATAAAAAGTGAAAACAAGCTGAAAATGGACAGAAAGAAAGCAGTAAAAGGAGGTCTAGACACAAATCAAAGGGAGACACCTTTAAGAGAAAGCGTGAGAAATGACAATAAAGAACAGAGGAAGCAGAGCATTATGGGATGTACTTGATATTCCTGATGCTGCATTTACTTATGTAGCAACAACAAAGTTACCCCAGTAAGGCTACTGGCCTACAGCTGTGAAATCATATGCCCAGTAAGTGTGTGAGTGTGTGTGAGCTCCTCTGGATTTGCTCCTGCGGGACTCTTGAATCTAACGGGCTTCAAAGCCCAGGGGCCCCGCGGTGTATGATGACATCATGAGTTTGACCTTAAGAGCGTCGAGTGTGTGCAGACAGGAGACAGGGACAAAATGATTGCTCTGTGTGTGTGTGTGTGTGTGTGTGTGTTTACCAGGTCTCATTGCAGCAGTGGTCTGTTCCTCTCTGGGCAGGGTGGGGGTCATGGTGTCAGGCACAGTGGTGGTCTCTGCCAACAGGAATGAAAACACTAAAGGTCAGAAAAGAATGAAGTAGCAGAAGATATTAATACATATCCAAATACATGGCATTCCTATGGAAGCCCAGTATTCATGTTCATGTATATTCATGTTTGCCAACAGCTATCATTAGCTAACAGGAAGCTGCGCTAACAGCATGTCAAGCTAACTAGCATGTTGCTATCACCGGCATCATGCAACTCTAACCAGCCATTCTCAGCTACAGCATTAGCATGCTAATTAGCAATAACACATACTGTACATTACATCACACTTTGTCTTCAATGCGAGCATTAGCATTAGCTAATAAATAGAGAATAATATCAGGCCTACAATAGCCAAATCTAAGCTCTTCTTTTTAAGTATTCACAATTTGTTCTCCAGCTGCACGGCCGCACACCAGAGAGCAGTAATATTTTAACAGCCCCGCAGTGAAGTTTGAGCAAAGACAGATTCAGACATTATCCGGTAACTGATGATGTTTGTACACACTTCACTGGTGTTTTCCAGGGCTGTGTATTAAGGCTAAAGTTTGTCATGATCCGGGCAGTGACAGAGTGAGCCGAGGCAGTGAGCTGGCACTCAGCTGAAGACTGTGACACACCACACTCATTTTACCCACTGCAGGTTGGCACACACACACACACACACACACACACACACACACACAGAGACACAGACACACACACACCCACAACGCTATGATGATAGATGCTGCACTCAGGCTGACCTTGGTGCACAGCAGCATGCGACCAGTGTATGATAGATCAAACAGAGGCACACACACACACACACACACACACACACACACACACGCACGCACACACACACACACGTCAGCAGTGGGGTATGTCAGTGTAACCCCCAAGACCTTCTGGTCTTAATAAGCAGTTTTCTACTGTTGGTTAAGATTCCTTTACCAGCTCCTTCACTCTCTCTCACACACACACACACACACACACACACACACACACACACACACACACACGCTGGTGTTAGTAAGTCCTTACATTGACGTAAGGGAACAGAAGATTGTCTGACTTGTGTGGCACAGCGCTGACACCACAAACCTCTTGCCAAATTATTCTTAGAAATGACTTCTTTCGCTCTCTTATTTTCTGCCATTCATCATATGGTCTGTCTTTTTTTTTTTTTCTCCCCTTCATCTATCGTTGGGCTCGGCAAATCCCCTCCATCTTTTCCGCCGTCATCTGTCACAATAAATCTGACCAGTTTCAGTTCTGCTTTGCAAAACCACCATCGACACCACAAAAAGCTCTTTCTACGCACACACATTCTCTCTCTCGCTCACACACACACGCGTGAAGTGGATCTCTCTTTCCCTCTCCCCGGCACAGAAGTGAAACCCTATCTACTGTTGTTTCTGTTTCACCACAACCGCAATTTTCTTCTCCATAACTCTTTCTCTCGCTCTCTTTCTGTCATCTCTCCCTTCGGCATATTTTGATTGCCTCCTCGTCCTTTGCCGGCGGGTGTCTTTCTCTCTCCTTGTTAAGATTTCTTTCTTTTTGCTCTTTTTCTACGATCTGTCGTTCTCCTCTCAACCTCTCTCGGCGCTTCTCTCCGTGCGGTAACTCTGCCTGGTGTTATTTTATGTCGGCTCTAACCACCAGCACAGTAAATCTGAGACCACTGTTGATTTACTGCTTGTTTGGTTGTTCTAGATGTTTCCATGACTCACTTGGTGATCTATATGCTTGTGTGTGTCTTGTTTAGTGTGAACTCTCGACCTTTGCTAGCCTATGCTAATAGCTTTGAGTTCACTGTAGGTTCATTCATTCCTCTGGTATTGTGTGTGCATAACTTTATTGAGTTGTTAACGCAGTCTGCTCGCAGTGAAAATATGCAGGATTATTATGTAAGCCCAAACAGAGTGGTCTAACACACACACACACACAAACACACACACACACACACACACACACACACACACACACACACGTTCACACACGGAATTAGATATTAGCGTTGGATAAGTAGCTCCCAGCTGCTGACATTAAGCTGTTTTAATTTGGTGCCCTTTACCACTGTAATTAGCCCCCCATATGGACGGGAGAGAGGGAGGAATGGAGATGAGAGAGGCAGAGATACATAGAGACAAACGGACAGAAAGAGAGAGAGAGAGACATGGAGAAGGGAACATAACCCTTTCCACCTCTCACCACCATTTTCCTAATTAGTGACCACACACAGCTCCTGTCAGCCTCCCATTTCTAACTCCATCTCCACTCCCCTCGTCTAATCCAATTTTGCTCCCCGTCTGTCGTCTCCTCTCCTGTTATTTCTCCCTTTCCTCCTCCTCTTCATCATCCTCCTTCCCCCCTTTAATTTCCATCCATCAGGGCCCACTCTGGAGCTACTGTAAAGGTCAGTAAAATAATTTGAATGAATTACTTTATAATTAAATTCATTCCAACTTATAATTTTCAACTTGCTTCTGCAGGAAGTTTTTCTTTTTCTTTTTTTTCTTTTTTGCTGCTGAACTCAATCTGACAGACAGAAACAGTGTGTTTAGTCACCTGCGTGGGAAAAGTGAGGATGATAACACGGTCGGCCATGTTTTAAACATAAGGATTCAAACGGGGATGTAACCGAAACACCAATCATCTGGATCCTGCAAACGGGTCATCCCGAACACCTGGGAGCTCCAGTCACCTGCCACGAGTCTCCGTCTCTGTCTCTCACACACACCTCAAACTAAGAAGCTGAAAAGGCGTTCGGTTCGGCTAACCACACACACACACACACACACACACACACACATAGGCACACGCGCTGTCATAAGCCCTGGGGCTCATTGTAAAGCTGCTGACTGAGCAGGGCGAGGCGGAAACAGAGAGACGAAAACTGTTCAATTATGGAAAGAGCTCTGGGTATAAATCTACCTCTGTCAGCCTAAATAATGACTACTGACACAGTATGTGAGTGCGTGAGTGAGTGTGAGTGTGAGTGTGTGTGTGTGTGTGTGTGTGTGTGTGTGTGGACTTGGAGAAGAGAGAGAAATGTCGTCCTTACTCAAATTATTGGTGACATACTGCATGTGTGGGGGGGTTTCCTTTAGTTAATGACTATGTGATTGACTGACTGACTCAATGGCAGACACTGTGTGTGTGTGTGTGTGTGTGTGTGTGTGTGGCTGGAAACAGGAAGCTCCAGTGATCTTTAACAACTATTAGCTATGATACCACTGGCTAACATGTCTGCTGCAGGTATCCGTTCACTGTAAGTGGAATTTCCTTTTAAAAAGACATTGAATGTGTTTTGCACATATAGCTGCTAAAAACATTATTCCTACAAATGACTTCCATCCAAATATGAGAAACAAACAATACTACATCTTTATACGCAATTCTGCAACTGTACGCAACTGTAAGGTGTAGAAATGAGCTCTTAGAGAAATGAAACTTTGAAACTAGAAAGTGAAATTTTACAGCGCGACTAAGAATGAGCTTGTTAAATATTCAGGTATGAAATCAAATGAGGAGTGACGGTGGGAAAGTGCTTTTGGATAAAAAGTCGTTGCCAGTGATCTGAATGGCAAATCAGACGACTGTACTTAAAAACCAAGAGTACAGGTCTGATTTGTTCGTCGCGGCTTAAAGTGCTGGACTAATTACGACTGCCTCTTCTGTCGATGAGTGGGTGGGAAAATGAGTTCTTTACAGCAGGAAACTCTTTCGAGACTAAACGCCTAATTAGCTCATTGTACTGCGAGCTACCAACAATATCTAGTTTTACGATAAGTGCTGCACTGGACCACAAGTTTTAATGTCTGGTGGATGAATAAGGAGAGTTTCTGTAACCCAGTAAAACGCACCGGCGGTATAAGATTAAGCATATGATTGTAGTTAAAAAGCAACCAATATCAGAGCTTGAAGGGCGGCTGAAAAAGCAGAGCTGTGCACGACACAGTGGAGACACTCAAAGTAAAGAAGCACTTCATGTCAGTCAGCTACAGACAGTGAATTGCTCATTAGCCGACTGCAACAAAGCACCATAAGGTATGTGATTGTAATTGTAGCCTTAAGTGTGAAGCTAAGTACGACAACAACAGCTTAGATGATAAAAAAGAAGCCGCTGGCGATGAATTGCTAACTACATCAGCGAACAGTAGTTGGCTACAAAGGAAACGAGTTGAAGTGTGACGAAAACCATTAAGCTAAGTGCGCCGTTAACTGCTCTGGAGAAAAGAAAGACAGCTTTCCAGATCGCCAAGCAGTTAGGATACAGTTTAAACAGTTTCCGAGGTCTAATCAGCACCTTTTGGCCATTTTAATTTAGGTAGATCGACAGACTGTATGTAAATTCTGTTGTATTGCGTGTTTCTTTGAACGTCACTGAAAATATGAGCCTGTTTTATCCCTGTGGTTTCAAACATCACAGAAGCCAAACAACATCAGAAACACAGACAGCTTGTCTACTAGTCTGTGCATTATAGTAAAAGACTCGACTTGAGGGTGATTGCAGGTTCTTACTCTGTGTTTTGAGTTTTAGCCGATGGCCTGCGCACTAAATTTAAATCACAGAAGACTTTTTAACACTTAAATGTCAGTGAGAGGAGGAAACAGCAGTGGATTTATGACTCTGCAGTTGAATTTTTTGCACATGCTATCAAAACTGGATGTATAAACGATAAGGAAGTAGAGAAGAAAGAGGCAAGAATATCTGGAAAATACTGCAAGAGGTGCTGAGCCAAACTTAGTACACTGGAAAAACACACACAGGCATGCACCCACAATGAACCAGTGCCCACTCGTAAGTGTTGCCATGTGTGATATCTCAAGAAGGAGGAGATAAACTTTACTGTCCTGAGGAGAACAGAGCATGACTGTTTATCCTTTAAAATAACTGCAGAACGTCTTTGGGTGTGTGCTTGACTTTAAGGCACATCGTCATGCAGCTCATTGTGTTTGTTGGAACGTACAAAGTCAGGAGCCGCCAGGCTTTGAACCCCTCTTCAGGGGCGGCCAAGTGATTTTTGAGTCGCTCAAGCGCCCCAGTGTTTTGCCTCGACAGCCACATGGAAACATACTGCTGGTGTCACGTACAAAAATTTTTAAAAACCAGCGTCAGTTTTCATTTTTACGCCCATGTGTTTGGAAACTGTGCAATACCTGATCTGTGGTTTGGCCTGGCTGTGGAGTCATGAAACATTTACTGCCTGTGGGAGATAATATTAGCTTTCAAAAACTATAAAGCAAAGGTAGCACCGGCAGCAGGTTTGCTTTACGTTGAAGTCACAAGGCCATGACGGGTGAGGGATAAAATAGGAAAAAAAGAAAGATGGATCTGTAGAAACGATGTGAGAGCAAGAAGAGGAGAGGGAAACTAATGTGTGTGTGTGTGTGTGTGTGTGTGTGGAGCAAAATGTTGGATCCCAGATTGTACATCATTAAATTTTAGGGTGAAGACTTGGCATAAGGTTAGGGTTATGCTACAAGAAATAAATGTAAGTCTATGTAATGTCCTCACAAGTGATGGAAACAAACCTGTGTGTGTGTGTGGTGGTGGGGGGGCTGTTACAGGAGCCTTGGCAGGAGGCGGGAGTGATTAAATTCTTCTGATGGGGAGGGAGTCGGAGGGGTGGAGACGCAGCGGGTGCTGCAGAAGCCACAAACATTTGCACACTCGGCCTCCCCCTCACATTATTTTCCATTCCTTCTAATGTGTTTCTACCTGTTGGTGTCACGGAGCAGGGTCCGGTCCGTGTTATCTTTTTTATCTGTAGCATTAATGTGGAAAGAAAAAATTATGATTCAATAATATTTCGAAATGTAAAACCTAATGTGGTCGAATACAACATTTCAGTGAAGTCGGCCTTTGCAAAGGTAATAATGTCAGAGAGGTATTCATTTAACTACATGTTTACTATTAAGACTATGTTTTATTGAGAGGTGTTTCTAATATTTTGGCCACCTCATATATATACATGAGAGGGGCAGAATATTAGAAATACCTTTCAATCTAACACAATAAACATAAAGTAGAATTATGAGTTATAAGCTGTAAAAGTAGAAATCATGCGTCATTGCTTTTTAAAAACATTGTGCAGTCTGGTTGTTGTCATTATTGGTAAATGTAGTATTACTACTGTGATCTGTGTGGTGAGAGGAGGAGGAGGAGGAGGAGGAGGAGGAGGAGCAGAGGAGAGAGAGATGAGTGGGTGTAAGTAAGGACACATCCTACCAATCACGTGAAAGTATCTGGAGCGGAGCCGCGGCTCACATGTGAAAGTGATCAGTAATGTTGGACTCGGAAAACACACACACACACACACACACACACACACACACACACACACACACACACACACACACACACACACACACTCACTTGGCTAAACCTGAATGATTGGCTGAAACACCTCTAGAATGTTCTAGAACAAGAACTCTAAACAACATTTCCTCCCGGGTGCTACTTTAACTTGATGTGTGTGTGTGTGTGTGTGTGTGTGTGTGTGTTTGTGTGTGTGTGTGTGTGTGTATGTCCAACATCATCAATGTGTCAAAGACAGACACAGTGAATGTTCTTGGCTATCAGTCGCGCTGCATAAGTTGCAAACTTCCCATTATTTTAACCTTTGTTTAGACTCGTTAAATGGAAATTTGCTCCATCTCTCTGTCTCCCATCACCTCTTTCGGAGGACGGATCCCTGACGAGTCGTTGAGGTATTTCCTCAGGTCATCCAGAGATTCAAACTGACACACTGCCAGTCCCAGGGCCAGCCTCTTTGCTATATCTGGCCCGGCTTCACACTTGCACACAAATCTTTTAGTGAGAGGCGACTGAAAGAAGCCATCAGCCATGAATGATGTAGCCTACCAAATGTAGCGCCCCCATTGAGCTAATCACTGTGATTCTGCTGGAACGCAGATGTAAGAAGCATAATTTCTGTCAGAATCTGGCTGGCAGTGTCGAAGGTTTCGTGACAAGTGAAGATCCGCGATGCAGAGAGCAGCAATGGGAGCAGATGAATGAAGACAAAGAGGTTATTAACCACTCTGAGACACTGGACAAAAAGCTGCTTTCTCTCCCTCTGTCTGTGTTTTTCTCTCTGTTATTTTCCCAAAGTACTCCACCCATAACACCGCCATTTTCAACCAGACATGAGAACCTAAGCATGTATTTACACAACTAAGAACAAACCTTTGTCTTGATGCCAAGCAGGTGGTGTGTGTGTGTACATGCGCGCATGCGTGTGTGTGTGTGTGTACATATGCGCCTGCCCGCCTGCCAACAACTAGGTGTGGAGTGAAAGAGATGAGAGCGTAGCAGATGTTCTGATAGCTCAGTCATTTAAAACATGAACAAAACTGGCAGCTTGGCAGCTCTCACTTCACATCCAATAGTCGGGGGTTACAAGACCTAAATTACATGTTGCCTCCATAGCTAGCGTGAACGATCAGAATGAGTCCTGCAATAATATTCTGGCTTTTGTTTCTGTTTTCACACCAGGGGTTTAGCGCAGTAATGAGATGCTAAACTACATTATTGTGTGCCCCCTAAGAACCCTGAATCCGTAATTTCAGATTTCTTCATAGTAATTGGGTGCCCAGATTGTCTCTCCCATGTGAGGAAATTGTTTTACAGCCCTGAAGCCAGGTCAGTGCGCTTCATTGTAAAAATATGAAAACAATGCAGGGGCAGTAATGGAAAAGCAATTTCTTTGCGAGCTTGTTAAAGCTGGTGTTTAGAGGATATGAGGTTTGTGATTGACATTGCATCATATTGTCTTTGCCTCTGCGTTTGAACAATGAATAAACCATCCTCGCAGCAAAACAGCGTGCTGCTCGCACACACATAGAAGGGGTGATACTTTGGGAAACTGCGAACGAGAGGACGCTTCCTATGGACGACAGCAGATCTTGTCACGCTCCATATGGATGTTAATGATGTTAATGTCATGATGTCAAACACTTGAAACGGGTCCAGGTTTGTTGTTTACGTCGAGAGAGGTGTGACGCTAACTGCTGAATAATACAAAGGCCATTCTGAATGCCGCATCCACTGCAGGCTGGCCTGTGTGTGTGTGTGTGTGTGTTTGTAAGTGTGTCAGTGAACATGTGATTGCCTTACACTGCTGATGTCTCCTTTTATTTATTCATCACTTCATTAATTCGCTCTTTTACTTCCTGAGCTGCGCGGAGACAGGCGGGGTTGTGCCTCGACTGTACGTCTGAGAAGGAAAAGGGGAACTCCTTCGATTCATATTTCTTAAAGGGAGGAAGGGTGTCCCCGTTAAGGTGGGGTAACTTCACAGACGTCATAATTGCTGAAGGGAAAAGTTGGGATTTGAACCATTTTGAATGCTTGAAATGGAAAATGCTAGATAGAGGACGAAAGACATCGTCACAGGATTTAATCTGAGCCGAGATGGAAAGGTGCTGTTTGGGCTTTTCCTGTGTGACTTTACATCCTATCTGTAGCCTTATGTGTGTGTATGTGTGTGCATGTGTGTGTGTATGTGAATTTATAGTAGAGGTCCACTAGAGTTGAACGTGTGTGTTTTTGCATGCTTGTGACTTATGTGTAAACAGCTGTGTTCAGTGGACTGAAGCTGATGCACTCTGTTGAATATTTTATCTCCCGTTACACTGGTGAGCACACGTGCACGCACATGTGCACGCACGCACGCACACACGCACACACAGAGTGAGAAGAGAAACAAAGTCTATGTTGTTTTCAGTCAGATGTGCTTTTCCGTTTTATTGTTTTCATTTATAGCACCAGCAAAACGAGTGTGACGGCATGACTGGTGAGATCATGTGTTTTTCAGCATTATTACCCTCACGTCACTTAGCGCGGAGACAATTAAAAACCAGGCGATGGCAAATTTAGCAAAATCAACTTGCTCTAAGCCTCTAAGATGCAGAATTATCATAGCGTGTGGCTGTGTGTGGTGTTTAGGATGGTAGCCGGAGCAGTTGTTGTGGTGCTCATGCAGAGTGGGAATGAACTGTTATCACGTCTAATGCACGGATTACATCCAGAAGGCAAACATCTGGCATGCAGACACAGGCTGCGAGAACAGCAGACAATCACTGGAACTGCGCAATAGCCAAGAGGTTGATCCGCACTGTGATCGTGGAGATGGTGGCTGCGGATACGGGCTGCGTGATGCCATCGCGGCGCAGTAAGGAACAGCGTGTACGGACAGAATCAAACACTGCCAATGCATTGACAAAGGAGACGTGTATCTCCATTAGAAAGAGGTCATTTGCTGCCACTCATGATATACAACACGCTCAAGGTTTCACCGTTACTGGGTTTTTACATCAGCGTGTTCAGATTTTACACTCCGCTCTCTACCAGTCGCCTGAAACTGAACATTAAGGATGCTGTTAATTGGTGAGTAGTTAAATTAGAGCCGAGTTTAGACAAACTTTTTCCTCTGAGTGCTTTATCTTTCTTGTATTATAACAGAAAATCCTCCACGTTATCTCAATGGCAATCGCAGCACTCTCGACTCGTACAAAGCAGAATCGTTCCCTGAGATAAACTGTTGATTTAAATCAGACCTTTTTATCGATGCTATATCTGTACTATGCCTGAATTTTATTTTTTAACATGGTAACCTGTTAAAACCTGTTAAAACAGAAGAGGATGCCCCCTCTCTCTCCATCATCACCAACCTCTTGGCTAGTCCTGACACATCTAGGATATATTGTTCCCTTTGGGCTCTCTCTAACTCTGTCTGTCTCTCACACACACAAACACACACACACACGCACACACAGAGTTCAGAGATAGAGAATTGTAGCAGTGGGCCATCGGCTGTAGCCAACAGCCCACTTCATGTCCACCGGGAGCAGGTATGTGTCATTTCCTGTTCTTGTCTTCACCTCTAACGTGTCACAACCTGACCAAAGCAGTAAGATCTGATGGCACACGAAGGAGGAAGAGGAGAGGAGAGGAGGTTGGACTACATCTGATGTCTTCATAACATAAGACAGGGTGAAGAAAAATATCATCACCAACTTTATTGAAGTCTATACTGCTGCCGAATTCATGAGGCACATTATTGCTCAAGTTAAGTAATAAATGTGGGAGATTTGTACAAAGACCTGCTTTATTATTGAAGTTATCGTGCAGCTGAGAATAATTTGCTGGCCACGGATAACAAGCTCCACACAACAGGAACGCATTGTGAGAAATGGTACTTACGCAGCTCAATGGAGAAACTTATAGACTAATGGTCTGCATTCACCGCTCTTTGCATTAAATCATCACTCTGTTTACACAAACCTTGAGTAGGAACGTATATCAAACCGAACATATTTAGAAAGTGAAGCCATTATTTTTTACAGAATAGATCAGGAGCTGACCATGAATAGTGAAATTCAGCAGACCATGCGCTGCACCTACTTCCAGCTACACACTAGCAACATGTTATTAAAATAATAGGCTGTGAAGACAACAACTACACAGCTGGCCACTATTAGTAAAAGTCCCATGACCTAGACATGTTAATCCCTGTCCAGACATGCTGCAATACCTCCTATAGAGCAGGATTAATAACTCTAACCACTATGCAGAATGCATGTTAAGTAAGAGTATGTACACACGCACTCCAGTACACTTACATACACAGAAATCAGAATGCATATACACAAAGAAAGCTCACACACATGTGAAATGCTCATGAAGCATGGACACAAACACACACTAATTACAGCTGTCCAAGAGATTAATGGTGTGATTTACACAGCGCATTTCAGTCACTGGTGTTATGTTTGTAATTAAGTTTATGGATCATGTAGTACACATGTGTATGCAGAGCTTTCATAATGATTAAGGTGATATATGTCTGATTTGATAAAGATCGGCCTTATCACATTTGGATAATTTGCCTAAATTGTATTTTTCTAATGCTGTGTGGTGTTTTATGTGTGGGTTATAAGCAAAGGAGGGCACTTCCTCTGTGAATTAGTGCGTTTATGTATTAAACTGTGTGCATTTGTATGTGATTGCACACATGTACATTCCTGCAGGCTCACAGCATACCGTGTGTGCGTTGCATGTGTACGATTCAGCCATCTGTTATCTTACGCGTGCACATGTGCGTTCTTACCGGGCAGGTCGCAGCCGAGGACCTCCATCCTCATGCCGATCCCAGCAGGCGACCACCTCTCCGGAAACACTCTGATGTACTGGGCCACTATCTCATCAAACCTCCGCACCTCTGGAGTATCGTAGTGGCTGTTTCCCTCGAAAATCTAAGAGCAGATGTTGATAGTGGTGTTATTGGTGTTTAGAGACTTTCCTGTTTTCATTTCTCAACGAGGAAAAATAAGGATGAAACATTTCCTCCCCAGTATAAAGGACGTGTTCCTGCCAATTTTGACATTCCTAAGATCAGCTTGTGCTCTCGACAGGAAAATATGCTCCACTGATGACAGCTGTTTTTTGACTGCACAGTAAGATCCTGCTGCATCCTCCCAGTGCTGATTCAAAGGAAAAAGTGCAACAAGTATCACTGCTTATGCTAGAGTTGGTCTTCAAAACGAAGCTGTGTCTAACAGGGTTGGGCAACTAGACGGATATATTGGCCATTGGCGACTGGCTGAGCACACTGCCAGCTGTTTTTTCTGGGTGATTTTTGTCATTTTATTGTACAAATTTATGGTCTGCCAGTGAGAGCCGCTGCAGCAAGCTGACCCGGTGGCACAAAGAGGCCAGCAGAGAGAGGCAGCGGGGAAAACAGCATGTAGAGCCAGAATGTGTGCACATACGAGGAATATGACTGTGGTTTAGACACTGCACTCAAAGTACTTGTGCCTTGTACCAACATGGTTCTGGTGGCCAGCAGGAAAATTTAAACATATCACCCAAATCTAGTGTCTGAGATTCAAAACGATGATTGATAAGCTTTGCTCCATGTTTGTTTGAGGTGCGTGACATCTGTCAGTGTGGGTGCACTGATGCATTGTTCTGTGGTGAAGGCAGAATTGAGGATGAGTATCCTGAAACAACGGAGGAAGACATTAAAAGCTGCAGAGGTAGTTTAATTTGTCATTTCAACACTCCACTGTTCACAATAGCAAAATGGTGAGCCTGTCTCTCCAAAGTCATATAACACTCCTAATCAGCATTGTTCCCAAGCACGGTATGACATGTGTCATGGAAATAACAACAAAGACCGTGTTTCCTCTGATTTTCATGTTTTTTTTTCTTCTTTTTTTCTGAGGTGGCTTGCAGCAGCCTCCGGCAAGATTTCTTACAAGCTGAACACTGACTAGACCGCACCATTCCTCTCAAAATGTGGGCTGAGAAAGTTGTAATATTGGTTTCATTAATTGAATTGTATCTTCTGTCTTCCCCATTTCTGGAATTAAATAATAATAATAAAAAAACATATGATGAATTTCCCAGGATGCTCGTTTAAAAAGACAGGCAGATGAGAGAGAACAGGATTTTAGCATCAGGAGGAAAGCCGGGCACTCAGTAGTACTATTAAAGTGTTTTAAGACAGAGTCTCAGAAAGGAGAACAGAGTTTAAAGTGCTCTGTCTCACAGTGCGTTAGACTGCCAGCAGTGCTGAGTGGTGATGCAGGAAAGACATTTTTAATTAACACCCATGAGAGACAAATAGAGGATGAGCGAACGAGAGGATGAGACAGAAAAAAACAGAGAGAGAGAGTACGGAGGACTTAGAGAGAGGAAGACAGTAGCAGGGAGAATGAGGAGTGAGGTGATTAAATTGAATTATTATCAGAGCTGAGGCTGTAATAAAAAGTTTTTTTTTTCCTGAAAATGACAAGACTGAGAGGGAGAGCAGAGGAAGAGAGAGATGGAGGGAGAGAGAGGGAGAGCGAAGAAGGATAGAGAGACAGACAGCTATAAATAAACTACAAATGAGGGAGAACTGACAGCGACAATCAGAGAGACTACATATGTGTGTGTGTGTGTGTGTGCGTGTGTGCGTGTTCCCCGCCTTTACCTTAGCAAACCCAGTCTTGCTGTCAGTGATGTAAGTCCAGTCTTTGCCGGTCAAGCTGTGCGCCAGTTTGTACTTCCTGACAAACGCCCTGTTCTCAGCGCTGGTGCTGCCCTCCAGCCCTCTTGCACCCTGGGTAATAATGCCGCGCACCATCTTGGGCACGCCGAGGTCCGCCTGTAAACACCATTCTTATTGTTAGCTCACTCTCTGCACCACAGAAGCCGATCACTTTCCAGATCCCCCGCCTATTGTGGGAAGTCTGACTTTTTCCGGGCCTCAGAGTCGAGTCTCAGCTTCCTTGCGTTTCATTTCGTGAAGCTGGCAAGTCTGCGGCTCAAAATGGTGTCCACTGTGCAAATGGCTTTGTTGTTTTGCACTTTGCTGGTTACATTTTAATCCCTGTATCATGTTGTTTCATTTTCTTAATCTTGCCTCCTCACTGTTTTGCCATAGGCTTTATTCCCAGCTTTCCTTAAAGGTGTAATATCTTCTGGTGCAGCTTTTGTTTCTCCCAGCCAATTCCAGCACCCATCAACACCATTTGCCCTGCGTGCATTCGCCAGTGATTTTGTTTAGTTCAACAGTTGTTGTCATTGCAGATTCTGTAATAAATGATGGTTATTGTTTTGCATTTGTTCTATTAGTCTTTGTTTTGGTGAGATAACACATTTCTGACACAATTCAGTCTCTAAATTTTATTACATTTTGTTCCTGTGGTGGAAAAGGAGGGCTGAAATACAAAAAGGCTCCAAGCAGCAACATTTAATCTCTGATGCAGGAAAATGAACCCCACCTGGGGCCCCTCAGCTCCAGCTCCAGTCTGTAATGCGCTGTAATGTAAAAACATCGCTCATCGGGGTGAGGTAACGTACCTGTAGCCACTCTTCTCCAGCTATGGGTTGTGTCGGGTTGGGAAACCAGCCTGACCGACTGGCCACCAGCCTGGCTGCCCCCATGGAGCCGTGGATGTCTCTCATGGAGGATGCAGAGATCTGGGAGTCTGGAAGCAGCCCAGACAGCATGCCTTGCAGCTCTGAGCAGGGCGCATCTGAACAGGAGACCAGAGTAAGAGTACGTCATGTCACTGCAGGGTGTCTTCTAAAGCATGAAACAAACTTTCTGATTGTTTTCTTAAGTTACAGGTGGAAACGGTGATTTTATAAAAAGCTTGCAAACAGGGAGCGTTGACGCCTTTAGTCCTGCAGTTCAAAGCAGAGCTTGAAAAATGCTCCTCTGCTCTCTCTTTTTGTTTCAAAGACCAGTACAGCATCCATGATTTGACAATCTGCTGCCAAAAAAAAACACTGTATTCATGAGCTGAAAACTAAACCCACAGGACAGACAATGAGAGACATGAACTGATGTGAAAAGGATACTGTGAATTGGTTATCTTTGCATTAAAAGGTTGATGCTGGAGCTTTATTGAATGAACCAACGTGACATGAAATTAGAGGCTGTCAGGAAGGTAGATATTCTTTGATGGAAAGTAAGTAACACAGTATGCAGCACATGTTATTAGTATCCTGTAAAGGCTTTGACTAAATGTGAGGAAACCAAACTAAGTCGCTGCTTTGCTAAACATCTTACAACTCAAAACTCTTAATGAATGAATGTGACTTTCGGGTCAGGAATAATTTGGCGTCATTGTTTGATGTAATCTTGGAGCAAAACTCTTGTGTGATTGTGACATGCATTGTTAAAACTACGACTGGTGTGCCGCACTCCGCTGCTTTCCATCAACCCGTTTCATTATTTTTCCTTCCTGCGGCTGCAAAGTTGATGCATAACTTTAACCAAGCTACCAAAGGGGATTCTTCATGGGGAATTGAGCCAGAGAACTCCCAAATGGAAGAACTAAATGAAAGCGTGTTGCAGATCAAAGGGATACTGTTTATTACACTGACAAATGTGCTTTAGTCTAACAAGCATCAGAATATGTAATTGCCATGAATAATGAAAAAAAAACAAAGGGAACAAAACAAAGTGACCATTTCTATTTGAAAATGGAGCAGGTGAAAAAGAGTGATGGGATAAAAGAGGAGATGAAAAGGGGAGAAAAAGAGGAAGGGTAGGATAAAAGGTGAGGAAGGGGAGGTAAAGGACAAGGAGGAGATAGAAAGATAGACAAAAGGTCAAACGGAAAGATGGACTGTGCACAGAGCGAGTGAATAGAAAGCGTGAGAAAGATAAAGGGAGGAAAGAAAGAGAGAGAGCGGATTGACAGCGAAGGGTGACGGTGATTGATGGTGACATTCTTCGGGTCCACATGGAGATGAATGTTTAATGCCGTGACGTCTGCAGCCGCGCCTCACTATGGTAAATAATGAATCAACAACAAACAACAACAGCTAAGCAATGCTAGATGAGCTCCCTCAAGCTCTACGTTAGGCACAAAAGCTGATTAGCCAGAAGAAAATTCTATTATTATACTGTTTATTCTATGATTCTTATTTTTGCATCCATCTTGTTAAGCAGCTGCACTCCAGCAGGGTTTTTTAATGCAGAGGTGCAGTGGGAGTCGATGAGAATATCATCTCTGGAGATCACAGTAGCGGAAAATAGATAGATATCACACACCAGCCTGAGAGCCCTTAAAGCTCACACACACATATATACATAGACACACACACACACACACCGAAAGCAATACATGCACCAACACGGAGAAGTGCAATAGTCAAGGTCTCACTTCCACACTTCCATGATGTTTAGCCCACACATGGGCTCCCACTGTGCTTTTCCTGATAACAGGGTCTTCCAAACGCTGTAAAGTACACCAGCGAGGCTCCACCAAGCCGTGCACGTGCACACACGCACGCCAACGCATACACAAGCCGGGCGAGAGGAAAAAAAAAAACTGATAAAGGTGCTAAAAATAAGTGATTGATAGATGCTGCAGGGCTAAAATAAAATGAGATTAAGGAAGGAGGGATGGAGGAATGAAGAGCTGAATGAGGCAGGGACAGGGAAGATTTAAGGGAAGGGACGGGGAGGAGAAAATGAGAGACAGTGAGAGGAAAGTGGGAATGGAAGCTGTCAGCAAAGGCAATAGAAGGACGGAGGAAAAAGTAGAGTGAGGAGGAAGAAAAAACAGAGCGACATTGAAGAGCGATAGGCGGAGAGTGAGAAAAAAGTAGAGAGCCAGAGAGACATAAAAGTGTGATTTAAGTTAATGACATGTCACTGACTGACTGCTTTATGTCCGCCTTTATAGGCCAGTGTAGGGCATTATCACTTTCCCCCTGGTGGTGTGTTCGGGTGTGTGCTTGTCAATATGTGTATGTGCAGGGAAAGTAAAAGAAGAGATACTGCAGAGCTATTAGCAGGTAATTTTTGGTTCTAAAGCTTTCTCTGCACGTTACGGACGTATCCCACCGAAGCTGAGGTTTGTTTTCTCTCCGCTCACATCCAAAGTTACAAACTCTCTCATCCTTCCCAACAAAAGGCTCAACCTGAGTCCGGAACCTGCAGAGATTTTGCATAAAAAGTCACTTTTCCTCAAGCCTGTGATGGATTGCAGACATTACAAGGCAGCAGAGACGGACAACACACGGGGAGACGTGGATGGTCAAAATACGCGTTGAGTTGGAGCTCACCGCCGAGAGCATGGTGAGAAAAGTCGGGTGATATATATCGCAATTTCAGGTGTTAAAATGGGGTGAAAAATAGGCAATTGGTAGACAAGAACACAGACAGATACCTTACATATACCACATCCCTGCCTCTCTATATCACACTCACACACCTACACACACACACAAGCAGTATCATATTGTTTTGGTGTGACTGTGATTTGTGTGGGTGCTGAAATAGCCCTCCTAGATAAGAGCATATCTGTCCCTCTCAATGGCCACTACGATGGCAGCAGAGAGAGGCCCTAACCTAATAATGATATGGTGGAGCTGGGAAACACACACACATACACACGCACACACGCACACTGAAATGGATTGAAACTCTCTTTTACCATTTCTGCAACGCACAGACAGACACACAAACACAGACAGTCTAATTAAGTTTTATCTATTTATAGTATTGAGCTGATTATGCTGGTTGAAATCGTGTTTGTTTGCCAGGGCTGCAGATGAAAGCTGAGAGCCTGTTACTCTCTGATGTTATCACCCACACATCACACTCTAGTATTATTCTATTACGACTGAGTGTGTTTTTTTTGTGTGTGTGTGTGTGTGTGTGTGTGTGTGTGTGTGTGTGTGTGAGTGAGTGAGTGGGAGACAGAGAGGGAGGATATGTATATGAAAGAGCGAGGGCAAGAGTGTGAGTGCACATGAGAGTGGGTGTGTTGTGTGCATGTGAACGAAAGAGAGACAGATGAGAGAAAGGAGGAGAGGGTATGAATAGAAACACTGGTGGACTGATGGGTGGATGGGTTCTTTTAAAGGAAATGTTTTCTACCAGAGTTATTTATGCAGCGGTGTGACCCAGCCTCTGACCCGGTGTAAAAGCCAGTATATCAGTGGTATAAAATTTGGCAAGACCACTACCGTGTTTTCACGAGAGGGAGTCCCATGAGGAGACGGGCCAGGAAAAGTCTGAGAAACTCTACAGAGGAAGACGCTGCATCTTTCTTACCCGTGATCTGACAGCCGTAGAGCTCGAACCGCAGCGCGATGCCGTTCTTCCACGTCTGAGGTCGGATTCGTACGAAACGGGCCAGAACGGGCTGCGGGATCCGATTGAGGACCACCTCAGTGGCATCGGCATTGGCATGGAAGACCTACACATAGAGGGAGAACGAGACAGGAGATACCATATCAATATCAATAATGACAATTAGTGATCTGAGGAGGGGTGACACGGCTGACCCAAACATAAACAGTCAACAGCTGTAACAGTCTAAATCAGTAAACAGGAAATAGACTTTTAAAAAAGGTATCAATGGCAACTATATGTATGGTTCACACTGTCCTGTTTTGAAAAACATCATTTATCATGAGGTCAAATTGCAACAGATAAATCTTCTATGTCCTTATAAAAGATTCCTCTGTGCACACACACACACACATGAAGACACACACACAGTGAACACACTGTTTCTGTTCATGAGGGAAGAAACGAGTGCACACGATTTGAGGGCATGCAGTGTGTCATAAATCAAAGTGCGCAAGTCTGTGGGAGAGCATCCTCTTCTCACGTCCTCTTGACTTAAGCACACACACACACACGCAAAGACACACACAGGAAGACATGATCTTTACTCCTTCATGCACAGAGAGCGAAGAAAAACAGGCTGTCACCCCTCAGCGCGCGCACACACACACACACAGTACACACACTGCCTTACAAAGTGCCCTCTGAGCTCCCACACTCCCACCGTGTGCACACGCAACACACACACACACACAAAATGATTTCCTCTGAAAACACACACAAATGCAGATAAAAAGGAAATTGAATGCAGGCGCACATGGCCAGAAGCACTCTTTTTGTCTCTTGACACCGAGACTTTACATCTCTGTCTCTCTGACAGAGTGTCATGTCTCTCTCTCTCTCCGTCTCCACAGGAAAACACAGCTGGGCTTCTGCTCTTCTCCTCTTCCTTTCCAACATCTCTATCTGTGCCCCCCCCCCCCCCCCCCATCCCTTCCTCACTGCCATGACGATACTCTGCTGTAAATTAAAAAAAATCTACGCCGTTGTTTCATTAGAGAACCTCAAAGGCTGTTTTCCCTCGCGCCTCTAACATGCTTTCTGTTATATTACATCAGTCCTGAAAACACAACATAGTGTGTTTATTACAGAGAGAAGTAAACCTCATTCAGCAGAGCCAAAGGCTTTGCAATTACTTGCTTGGGTACTCATTTATAGATGTTCGCTTTGTTTTAGGAATGTGTGTGCGTGCGTGTCTCTGCGTGTGTGTGTGTGTAAATTCACTATTTTCCTCCTGTTCCCAATCAATTAAACAGCAGGCTTCGTCAGGGGTGACAAAATATGGATGAAAGGGGTTTCTGACTCGGAGGAACAGTAGCAGCTACTGGGCCAGCTGGGAATTGAACTCGTGACCCACTGGGTGTAGATACAAAGGCAGACCCAGTGAACTCATGCCCTTACAGTGGCCTTAATACCAGAAGCTGTGACCAGTTAAATGATGGAAAAATGCCGAAAGGCCCCAAAAGACTTAATGGGATTGTGGTAGTGGACTGTAATTACAAGTGTGTGTGCGTGTGTGTGTGTGTGTGTGTAAAAGTGTAATTATGAAGTCTCACTCTAAGGAGTCGGGGGCTTGCGGGTGCTTTCTGATTTCCCTTGGTGCACACTGAAACATTTCCTCAGCAAATGTGCGCACACACTGGCACACTCACACACACTTAGTGAAGCATGTGCTTTCATGTACGTGGACACAACACTGTGCATAGCCTATGAGTCTTTATGTGTGTGTGTGTGTGTGTGTGTGTGTGTGTGTGTGTGAATGTCTAATATCGTGCGAGCTCTTTGAATTGGTAAATGTGTACTTGTGTATGTAGCGGGCGCTTCTGTATACATACTGCTCATGGACACGACTCTAGAGTTTTTTCCTCTTGTAGCAGCTTTGTTCAGGGTCACCAAACAGAGACGCAGCTCTGTTTCACTGTCACGACTGCTCTTTTACAATCCCCTCAGTAAACCGAAATCCCTTTAGCAGCAACTGAAAACATAAGAAAAATGCTGTCGATGTCAGAGCTCACCACCACGCACTGATTATCTTTACGAGGACTTTAAAAAGTTGTGTCTTAAATATTCTAAATCAATGCTAAGCTGACCCCGCTGTCAAAATTTTAATGTGTTTTTCTGCATTTTTATCTTCGGTTTTAAATTCCCTGCTTGGTCTTATCAACCCACGTTAGAGCGATCGTTCACAGCAAGTGCAATGTGTGGAACTTATTATTTGTTCAAGTAAACCTACCAAAGCTCAGGCTCAGGTTTGCCTACATTTGCAGAATATTGCTTGCTAATGATGCACTTCATAGCGTCCATCATAGTAAGAACATATTTTCTGTTATGATATATTCAGCAGAAGCTTCCCCTGCAGGTTGTGTATCTGCAGCATGAGCCCACACTGAGGAGGTGTAAGGGGATACGTAGCATCTCCAAGGTCTTAAACTAAATTCACAGTTAACAGTCTCTTTCTAAAAGGCTTCTGCAACAATCAGCTAATGGACTGCACCCGCAGCCCATCTCAGGTTATTGTGTGTGTGTGCGTGTGTGTGTGTGTGTGTGTGTGTGTGTGTGAGAGAGAGAGAGAGAGAGAGAGAGAGAGGAGGTGTAAAGTCAAGCATCCGTTCACCCAAGTGTTCCTGGTGTCAGCTTGCCTTGTCTCTTAACGCAGGTGGAAATATCAGCCCATTAACAAACCACCACAAAACACACACAGACAGACTCACACACACACACACACACACACACACACACACACACACACACAAACACAGAGAGGCCTAAACAAACAAACAGAAATGTTGTTTAACACCAACGCCACAAGAACAATTCCAAGCAAGAGAAATCTTCCCGATTCAAATGGTGCTTTCATCGCTCTGCGACAGTCAAAGGTGATAGACACGGACTGAATACCGTTTTCTCCTTCATTTACACACAGAGTCTCCGCTGAATAACAATTGCGTGCAGGGCAGAAGGACACATATTGTGTAGCTGCTTCTGGTTTGTAGTCAGAAGGCAGCGGCTAACCAAGTCGAACGTGTAACTACGAAAAGAAAGAGAGGAAAATCCCATGGGAAAGAAAAGAACAGGTGTGTGTGTCTGTGTGTGTGTGTGTGTGTGTGTGTGTGTGTGTGTGTGTGTGTGTGTGTCTCGTGTGCCTGCAGGGCCACAGTCAGCCAGCCAGCGAGGACCAGCGCAGACACATTGAATTATTCAAATGTCCGTGCTGCGTGTGTTTGGTGTGTATGTGTGTGGATAGAGTTATAAAATAGTAAAACACCTGCCCCCCCCATCTCCTCTAATTCCATCACACACACACACACAGACACACACACACACACACAAACACAGACTTCAGGGGGTAACCTGTCTCTGACAGCTGAATCTTGGTAGGTGTGACAGTTCAGTCCACAAATCTCACAAACCAAATGATGCATGGCACCCTCATCATATCCCCCTTTGTCCCTTTTCTCACAGATTTTCTTTCTTCATTTGTCACAAACTCTTTTCTCCCTCTCCCCTTTGACCTCACCCTCCCTCCTGCCTTTCCCTCACCTCGCCTCGCCCCTCCCTCTTCCGACTACGCCGTCGTTTTATTTAATTTCCCCTCTCCTGACATCCTTCCAGGCTGTGTTGCTGAGACCTCTGATCTATCCAGAGGGATTTGTGGTCAACACCCTTGTCTGCTATTCTCATTATTCCTCCTCTCCTCCGCGCCTCCGTTCATCCATCCATCCCTCTTTCCTTTGCTCCGTGGTTCCCCTGCGAACACTTCGTCCCCCCTCCTTCTGCCTCCTTCCTTCACTCACTTGCTCCCCTATGAACCTCGCTTTTCTCCCTCCGGTCTCCACCTCTCTTCCTCCCTCTGCACAGCTCAGTTTCTCCTCTCTCTATCAGTTTGACGCTTGGCCGGTTGATGATTTGCTTGCGTTTTCGACTTCCCAAAACTTTCCTCTCATCACGATCCCTCTCACTCCACCCACGTCCCCCTCCTCCATCCTCCCTCCCACAGATTAAGGTGGGAATAGGAGGTTTTGGTCTTGGCCGAGGTCCAGCGTTGTAATGGCCACAGACAGCTCTGCCTGCAGCAATTGGGGAGGGCTACGTAATGACATTTGTACCACGTTGATCTTAAGTGTACCTCTCGCAGCGAAAGGTCTCAGACTCCTCCAGACGAAGACTCAAACTGAGACAACATGATTTCTCAACCGGAGACCTCGGGTCACTGAAAATCGCTGCTTTTCTCTCGTCATGTGGGCAACCTCCCGTAACCAGGCCCGCGGCCAGTTTTCTGCACTGAATCACAGAATAGCTGAAGTTGTACTGATAGCGCCATTATTTTATTTTTCTGTTTCTGTATAATGCAAGTGCACATGAGCAGTCAAATGATCTGACACGACCTGATGATCAAGAGGGGATTTGAAACCTGGCTGCTGCACAACACAAGCAGGAACAGAGGAATGCAGAAACATTCACGGACACAAAGACGGAGAAAACAAAGAAAGCTCGAAACACGATTCCAGTAGAGAAACAGCACAGAGAACTGGTTCTGCAAAGATGATTTCCAATATAATCTTCTTCGCCCGGTGTTCCCCCCTGAGTCGTACACTTGACCCATCTGTCTGCCGCTTCCTCTGCTGCACGTCTTGAGTGAGTATCTGTCATTTGTGAGCCTGTCAGTACGATGTAGGAAGAAACGCTGTATGAATGCGACTTCTCTCTAAAACGGTTCTGCAAGCTAACACATATTCCATATGTGCCATCTGGTTCACAACAGGCCTTTAATGACATTATCAAATACATTACAGATCACACAAATCATCAGGATGCTGTGTGACAGTGGCGCCGCCCCTATGGGCTGACTCCCAGATGTTTCAAACCACAGTGTGTGAGTGTGTGCGCACGGTGGCTGCGTTATTAAGAGTTACTCATCTGAGACAAGTGCTACCATACAAGAAAGAGGCTGTAAACATACATCTGTCCACATGCATGTATGTTTCTGTGTGTGTCTTTGCTGTTTTGTGGATACGTCATTGTGTGTGTTCCCATGAGCACAGACCGTACGCTTTTCTTTTCCTTCTGTCCATGTGGCTCCCATTACTTTTTGTCCTCCTTTAATGCCTCCCGCTCATAAAACACTAATTCAATAATTCTTCCAGATTAACACACACCAAACCATCACTGTAGCCAAGCACAAAAAGTCATTTGTTCGAGCAGCATAAACTCGTCTGTCTAAACCATGATGACTTTCTCAGAAACATATGGGCGGATGGAGGACGAATGATGGAGTGTCGAGGGAGGCGAAAGGGGAGAGATGGAAAAGACTGGTCGGATAAGGTGAATGAAGATGTGAGGAGAGTGAGTGCGCAGACAAGGAGGGGGGAGGAGGAGGATGGATGAAGAGATTTTGGGAGAACTTGTGAAGAGGTGAGTGAATGAAAATGTCAAGCGAGAGATGAATGGATAAACGGACAGTTCAGAGCAAGTTCAGGTTCAAGTTAAGCAGAAAGTTGAACTGGTGGAAAAGCTACTTAATCTGGAAAAAAAACATAAATATTCTTTCTTTTAAAAACCATTGTTCATTCGGGGGCTTTCACTCACTTGCAGGAAGACCCTGATCCCATTCACACAGTTACACGTTCACACCTGGAAGCCGCTCAGTGCAACCACAGTCTGCTCCGAGCAGCTCCACTGGAGCAGCTGAGGCTAAGGGCCTTGCTCAAGGGCATTTATCCTGCGGGTCTGGGAGACAGAACCTGCAACCTTCTGGTCACAAGTTCGCTTCTCTAACCTTTATGTGGCTGAAAAAGAAGAAATATTACATGTTTACAACTGATCCTTGCATGAAATCCAAATCCAGGATCTGCTTTCAATTATAAAACAACTCTTCCTTGAATTATCCTGTGAATGCAGATGCAGCATTTTACACACCCAGACTATAAAACACTCTGCCAAAAGATCTTCTTGGCCATCGCTGCTGAGTTATTTATGTGTATCTAACATAAAACACACACTCTCACTTACAAACCAAAAGCTGGCTGATGGGATGGCGAGGCCGATGCGTGCCGCCCGCCTGAGGTGTGTCAGCTGAGTACAGACATCAGGCTCCAGGATGCTGCCACTATCGTTTCATCATCAGACGAATGACCGTCCCTCTCTCCGTCTCTCTTCATCTCTCTCTGCTCTAACTTCACTCTGCTTCCTCCTTCATGATTGATACACAGTGGTGGATCAAATGAAACGACAGATGACCCGGAGCTGAACCGTCAGATTACTGTGCAGACTGACTCACCAGGGGGGCGAGTGGCTCTAAAGACCCTTACCAGTTGGTTTGAGGTTATGCATGTGTTGGAGGACAAGGGAGGGATATTCTACCAGAAGCTGCTGCTGATTTATTCTAAACCCCTCCTCCTCAAAGACACACACACACATTCATATGCACATGCACGCACACACACCCCTCTGCGTCTCCCTAGGCGCTGAGCTCTGAAGCAGCTTTCCAGGGTTATGGGGGAATCAAGTGGGATTATGGGTGGTGACACCAACAACTAACCCCAAAACATCATCATTAATCCGTTTTGCATATTGGATTTTTGTTGTTTCATAGCCCGGCGTCAGTGGAATATAGCTATTTGACTGAAAACACTGACTGAATGGTGAACTGGCTGCACAACTTAAATAACCAAAATGATCATTTTTCCTTTCAACTTCAAAAAAAGCTGCAAACCTGATTAAAAAAACTTGCTTTTCCTTGTCCTCCTTCTATCATCCCTCAATTTATTTATTTATTTTCTTCCCAACTCTCTTTCTACACAACTGTTTTATCCATCAATCACTTATCTGTGAGTTAGCTACAGCTATAAGCCTTATGGGATCTGCAGTCTGCAGAGGAAGCCCAGATGGTTACACTGAATTTCCCTCTCCCAGCAAAGAAGCATTTGTATATATGCATCTGTGAGCGTGTGCACGCATTAGCGTTCATGAAGGAATAAGGGTTTACAGCACGAAGCTAGACGTGGCGTTAGACCGCAGGACAAACATATGTGACCACCATAGCAGGGAGAGACCGGCTGTGATGGAAAAAGCAGCCGCAACCACTGGAACGCTGCTCTGCTTTAATTGCAGTTGCAACCATTTTAAAGACCCTCGGTCCCGTCTGCTTCATTTCGAGCCGCCATCCCCAGACTGCGCCGCGCTCCCCGGTGATTCATCGTGCCTGAACACCTCTGAGAGAGACAGTTTAGAACCCCGTCCAACCAGGTTGACATTAGGCAGCACTCTGACCAGAAAGTAACAGAAACCAGATGGGATGTGAAAAGCAGACTGCGCAGTCTGAGTGTTCAGGGTTCGGTGATGTAAGGTATCGCTTGGAGCCTGGAGACGTGTGCTGATTCTGGCTCTGTCGTAAACCTCTAAATGAAGCCAACTGAGCGGCGGTGGAAAGGCTGTAATTGCAGACACGGCTTTCATTTCAGGCTTGTGGTCAACTCTTGCTGCATATATTCCATCTCATATTTTTCTCTCTGCGTGTGTGTGCATGTCGAGGCATGCGCGTCACATAAGAGCATCCAGACTTTCTCTGGTTGCCCCGCATACTTCGCAGTCCATCCCATGGTAGGATCACGTGTGTGTGTGTGTGTGTGTGTGTGCACGGGTCTGAGCCTACCTTATGGTTCTTGCCATGTCTGTAGACCATCCAGTCCTCGCCATTGGTGCTGACCTCCAGCTTGAAGGTGGTGACGTGGTAAGCCTTCTGGGTTTCCTTTGAAATGGCGCCCTGGGTGGCGATGCCTGTGAGCACCTTCAGAGTGTGGAGATCCACCTGTTGTGGAGGGATTAGGTTTTATTAAAAAATAAAAACATCATGAACAAAACATAACACACTGAAATCTCAATGAAATTCTCTCTCTGAATCTAATTTTGCTTCTAATCTTGGTCAAACATCTGACAAAACGCCACTAAAATTGGTTAAAAACACACAAATATACACCTGAACTTATCAGCATCCATCTCTCACCTTCACCGCTCTCCTCTCCTCTCCCCCTCATCCCCTTCTTTCTCTCTTTCTCTCTCCCAGCAGATCGATAGTAATGACCTGGGGCTCATTTTAATTTCCTCCCATACAATAGCCATAATCACCTCCCCATCCTGATTGTGGATGCTACGCTACGTGTCTGGCATGCTGCTTGCTGTGTTGCATTAAACGTGGATGCGGGCTTCGGACTCCCTCGTTTCAAGGTCCCTGAAGTAGACGCACGTTTGTTTTGCTCCACAGTGCCCAAAAACGAGTCGATCAAGCAGAACAATGTTGTCTCTCAAAATTATGAAAAAAACGTGAGGAAGAAGGTTTTTTTGAAAGATTCTCTGAACTTGTACGGGGGGCAAACTGCTGTTTTCCACATGCACACAAGGAATTACTGTATAATCAGCTTTGTTTGTAATTAAAAAACTGGACAAGGATGTTAATTTCCTGTAACTTTTTGCTGCTGTAAAGGAAAAAACACTAACTGCGCTTTAAATCACTGCTAATTGTAGACTACTTACATCTGGGGTCTAACATGATCTTGATGGCTGTAGCAGAAACATTTACAGTTCCTCAAAAGGTAGACCAAACACCTGCAACTGTTTTTAAACCCTTTTAGCGTTTTCATGATTTATGCTCTCTGCTGCGCTGGGACAGTGATTGGAGATCCAATGCTCTACTTTACAAAACAAGGTTTTATATAAAAGAGAAGAGGGAGTACAGACAAAGAGAGGCTGCAGGCAAATAAAGAGCAGAAGATGAGAAAGGTTCTACTGTAAGTTACAACATTTATTCTCCCCCATTGGAGCTCCTGAAACCTGTAGATTAATCAGAACTTCTTGTGTGTGTGTGTGTGTGTGTGTGTGTGTGCTCTGTGTGCGTGTGTGTGCTGTGCATCCCACTGGGGTATAGTACAAAACACTGGGGGAGGTAAAATGCTGCGTTTGTTATCTGTCAGAGAGACAGGTGTTTTAGATTACTTCCAACACACACACACACACACACACACACACACACACACACACACACACACACACACACACACACACACAAACACACCTCCACGCTTAGGGCCAGACAGAGATCCAGCAAGACAACTAATCGATAGTCCGGAACTGAGGAGAGGAATGGGTGAGGAGAGGGGGAGTGAGGAGTGAGGGAATAAGAGAGAGAGAGAGAGAGAGGAAGAAGAGAAGGAGGTGAAGAATGAATGAATATGAGAGGGGGGGATGCTAAGTGAGCCTTCTCAGGGAAGGTTTCTCATCAATCACAGAGTTGTTAGAATAACAGAGCCACCAGAACTCACATCATCAATCTGCACCACACCTCAACAGGCCTGACCAGACCAGAATAGAATAGAATAGAATAGAATAGAAATGAATAGAAATGAACAGAAAAGAATAGAAATGAATAGAAAAGAACAGAACAACATCTACATCGGGGAAAGTGCCCTACAAAGAGATTTAAACCACACACGTGGCTCTTGAGCCAACATAGGAACACACACACATGCCTGAGCTGCACGGGTACACATATCAGCAAACACAAACTCTGTCACACACACACACACACACACACACACACATGGACACACACACACTCCATTAGAGGAGACCACGGGGTGCAAGAAGCAAGAAGGAGAGGCATGTTGGCATTTATGACAGCTGCTTGTCAAGACAGGGGGTAGTGCACACACACACAGAAGCACATATATGTGCGCGCACACACACACACACACACACACACACACACACACACGCAGGGGCCTTTCTCTGTGCTAGGTGTTAACACAGGGGAACAGCTGACAGCCTCTGTGGAACGCGGAGCCCGACCGCAACACCAGAGAGAGACAGAGAGAAGATTCATTTTCAGCCATCCGTCAGGCCAATTTTATGCAAAGATCTGATGTGTCACGAACAATAAAATCCTAATCTGGAGTCTCTCCATCGGCTGAGGAGATTACACGGAGTCCTTCAAGTGATTCACCTTAAGCAAATTCTTTAGTCAGCTAATTCTGAGAGCGAGCCGGACAGAGTGAGCTGTCAGCTGCAGTTGAGGTGAGACAGGAAGGGAAGTGCGAGTCTGATGGGACCTTGGCCTCATGCTGCCTCTTGGCTAGGGGCCCTTCCTGTGTGCGCCAGCCCAGAGCGACAATCAGAACTGCTGCTCCTACCCCGCATCTGTCTGCGGCTATCTGCTGCCGTGTCATTCATAGGTGAGGAGCTCGCCTGGTTCTTGTCTGATCCCGAACTGGCTCCTCAACTGTTAGCTGAACAAACTTTTGATCATTTCTTTGGAGCAGCACATCTTAGGCTTTCTAATCACAGGATTTTAAGGGGATGGAACATGTGAGCTGTGCAAAGCAGGCTTTAATCACACAAGCTTTTTTTGCGGTAAGGTTTAAAACTGAGAATCAAACAACTCTAATCCTGACCAGTTGGCAAACTATGAGAAACAGTTCAGGCCATGATGTGACTTCCCGGCTCTCGAAACTTGCTCTTAAAGTTCTGCGTAATAATGAAAACTGCCTGTGATGCCGGATACAGGAAGAGTTCAGAGCATTAGCGCCTGTTTCAAAATAGCTTATTAGCAATGATAAAGCAAGACCTGTGGGCCGTCTTTGCAAGGCCACAGGAAGGTGACACCCAACAAGATAATGTGCTGTTTCCAGCAAGCATCTCACTGAAGAGTGCCTCGCGGGTTGGTTTGAATTCATTTCTCTCTCAGGGGTGAGTTAACCCCACCCACCCACCCACCTCTCCCCCCGACAGCCTCATAACTCAGGCACAGAGATGGCACAAAGTTGGCACTGTGATAGAATACAGGAAACAATGCCTTACCAAAGCATCTAGCTGCTAAACCTTGATATAGCCACACCTCCCACTCTGTCTCTGTCACACACACACATTCAGTGACACAAATATAGCTGTGGTGGAGTCATTATGTGTGACATGTCAACACAAGAGGGAAAAAAATGTGATTAAAAGACGAGTGCAGTCTGTTTTTAGTTGAGGCAGAGTAATAAGATTCTGTATTTCAGGATAAGGATCTGTGGGTTTGTGGCACAACCTGATGAAAAAAGAAAAGTTTTTGATGTTGTACTACGTGTACCCAAGGTTTGTACTGTATATCAATGAAGCGTTTTACCCAACGGTGACAAACAACAAAGTCCAGGAGTGCGACACTGGTTTGCATCCTGCGCTTAAGATTCAGCAACTTAAAATGCAAATTCAGATTTCGCTTCACTGATACATTCAGTATGAACACGTTGTGACTTGCCAGATATATTAACTAACGACATTTCCTCGTTTTGTTGACAGAAAATGTATCTGATGTTGCAAATTAATTGTATGTAAATGCATTTCTAGGGGATATATTGGGTGTGCCTCCTTTGAGCATCAGGTGTGAGATGAAACGTGGCGGTTCAGGTGTCTGAGGACAAGCTCGTACCTGTATGTACTCCCTGTTGCTGTCTTCGTTGGGCGTCCATCCATTGTCGTGGTAATTGAGCCGGGCCTGTCGCGGCAGCCAGTGCTCATCGTAGAAACTTGACGAGGCTGTGATCTGGTCGTCTGTGATCTTTCCTGACTCCATACCGAACGCATTGCTGCAGTGGAAAGCTGCAAGAGGAGATGAGGAGGAGGAGGAGGAGGAGGAGACTTAGACCAATACTCAAGCTTTTCCCTAAAATTTAAAATAAGAAAAAAAAAACCAACTTACTCTCACTGACTTCCTTGTGTGTCATGTTGTATCGAGCGGAGAAGCCATCTTTAGCCACGGCCATGTCAGTGTGGAAGGACAGAGAGAGAATCCCGGTCGATGATTGGATCTCAGGAGGCACCCTGGTCCCACAGTATCGACCAATCAGAGGGCCCACTGTTGATGAGAGAGGAACTATTGGATTGGCCATAAGTGTTTTAAAATGAATAATACTTTTTTGAAGCCGATGTGCTTCTTTTTACCCCACATTTATTTGACAGGTTTGCAGGATGAAGTGATTTCCAAACAAACTTTTGTTGCTCCTGTCCCAACTTGTTTGAAACATGTTGCTGCACTGAAGTCAGAATAAACAGATATTTCTAAAAATCAATGAAGTTGATGAGGAGGTCAAACATTAAATCTATTTTTCTTTGTGCTGTTTTCAGTTGACTATGTGCCAAAAAGGATTAGCAAATGATCACATTCTGTTCTGTTTTACAGAGCGTCCCACGTCCCACGTCCTCCCCCACTGGTTCTCATTTGCTGGTTTGACTCATGACTCCATACTCTAAACCGTGCTGGTTACACAAGACGTTACAAGGATCTCACTCGTCCGGGTGTCAGGATGGTTTATTACTTTTCATTCCTTTATCAATCCCTTAATCCTCACGTGTTTGTCTCTGTCCTTTATGACTTGCATTGCTTTTTCCTTTCTCCCATTATCTCTATCACTCACTCCGACACGGACATCTGCTCATCGCTCCGCCCTCTCATGTCATCACCTCTCTTCCCTTCATCTATCAACTTTATCTCCGGACTGGACACGACTTTACGGTGTGTACTATAAATAAAATATACAGTATGTGCATGTGTGCAAATGCAAGGATCTACAGTGATTCCTCCACTGTCTTCTTCTCTAAAACCACAACTTGTACATGTCAACACAAACAGATGAGTGTGATTTAGAGCCCTAGGGTGTGTGTGTGTGTGTGTGTGTGTGTGTGTGTGTGTGTGTGTGTGTGTGCGTGTGCGTGTATGTTTGTGTGTGTGTGTGTGTGTGTGTGTGTGTGTGTGAAGGGACGGGAGTAGAGATAGTAGATTCATCCTACTACTCCCTGACTCCTCTCTCACACTTACAGATGCACACACATAGAGGAGGCTTGTGGAGGAGGAGGAGGAGGAGGAGGAGGAGGAGGAGGTGGAAGATGAGAAAATAGCCGGCGATCGATCAGGGCTATTGATTTTTTCTTCCCTTTTGGAACGGGTGGATATTTGAAATAGGGCTCTTGAGCAAATAACGGTAATAAGTCTTTTCTTGATGGTTTTGAGGAAAATGGGGGAAAAGAGGAGAAGAGAATCTCAAACTCACAGAGATGATTTCTCTAAATAGTATTTGCATAAAATCCCGCTCAAGCAAATTTAATATTATTTTTTTTCCGATTTAATATTTCATGCTCACAGACTCTTCTTCTCTCTGTGTTTTTGAATTAATTTCAGCAGCGTGTAAAGTTGACAGAGGGCACATTTGTTCCTCGTCTGACGCCTGCAAACATACATGTGGTAACTCAGACACACAGTGACACCAATGTCATTGATTTCTATTTTAGGCCTGCTCTTCCTCTTCCTCTTCCTCTTCTCCTCCCTTCTTCCAACACGTGGTCTCTCTCTTTCTCCTTGTTTCTTGTCCTCTCTTCCTGCTCAGGACTCTTCACTTCTGTAAAGTCCTTCACCTCAGAATCTCATCCTGCACATTTCCTTCCCTTTCAACCTCCTCCCACTTCATTTCACCTCCCTTTCTTCCTTTCATCCCTCCATCCTCCTTCCATCACTCGGAGCAGGAACCTTTCATCCCTTCTTTCTCTTCCATCTCTCGCTTTCTGCCTTTCTGGTCGTCTTCATTTTCGACTTTCAACTTTGCTTAACTTCTCTCGTCTTCCATTTAATCCCCTGAAAAGAAGGAGCGAAGGTGTCGCGGCTTTTTTCCTGCTCTCCTTTTATCCGCCCTCTTGTCTTCACGCCATCTCTCTGACTTTTCTTCCCTCCTCAGGCTAAATTCATATTTATAGTAAAGTTATTCATAAGAACAAAAGCACCATTGTTTGCTCTCCTCTGCCACTGATGCTGTTCAGTCTTTGCCGGGTGATTTCTAAGTACGGTAAAAGATTTGGGAATAAAGCAATCAAAAATGTCTCCAGTCAATCTGTTCAATTTGTAAAACTGAAAACAATGGGTGGTATTTATTATACAAACAAAACTATCAAAAACTAGACTAAAATAGTACAAAATACAACAGCAAACATTTGTTTTCTGAGACAAATCTCCAGCTGCACCTGCTGAACTCCCTTCAAATGCTCCTATTTCTCTTTTCTCCCATTCCTCCTCTGGAAGGCGGACCAGAGGTCTCCTGGCCTTCATTTATTCATCTTCTTCTTTGTTCCAGTCTTCCCAGCAGAAAAGGAACTTTCACTGCCCTTCCAGTGCTCTTCTTTTTCTATCTACCTCTTCCATCTCTTGCAACTGGATCCAAGATCTTTGGGCTTTGGATTTGTCCTTCTAAACTCTTCCAGTCCTTCCAGCAGCAAGAACCAGAAATATCCCAGCCCTCTAACGTTCCTCCTCTCACCTCCCCTCTTTTCTCCCTCCTCCCAGCAACTCCTGTTTTATTTTCCCCTTGAAAAGTTATGCTGTTTCTCCGCAGCAGGTGCCAACATCCTGCCTGTAAGCTTAGCTTTCATCTACCAACGCATAGCTACTAAAATAGTTGCTGCTCCACCTCAGTCAATAATGATGTGGGCAGGGCAGAGTACGCACCATTTTAACTTAGCTCCGGGTACTGACTCATGAAGTGACTGAATTATTGCTCAACATCTCCATCAAGATCATCATCACCAACAAATTATCACCAAAAACATCATCCAAAAACACAACCTTCATCCCGGCGAGTGTCTCACCTCCTGGCAGCCCGTCCCACACTTCCAGCCAGTCGTACTTGCAGTCCCCGTCTCCGCCCGGCAGGGGGTCGTTCTCCAGGTCAAAGGTGAGGAAGGTGAGGGTGACATCCATGCTGGGCGGGACGATGATGATGAAGGAGCACTCCAGGTTGTGGGGGTATTTGTCGGGGAAGCCCGGGGACTCGATGAGACCCGAGGGACTGGTGAAGTTACGGGAGCAGTCTGAACCTGCGATGCAGACAAAATGCATGTTGAGACTTTTATTCAATAGAAAACAAATGTTCACAGCAGTTTGAGGCTGATGTAGCTCTGTGAAAAATGCTCGCACAACATTTATTTAGAAAAGGTCATGGACTTCAGATTATACTTCAAACTAAATACCCGAAGACACTCAGAGGTGCTTTCAAACTCACAGCAAACTGAATAATTCCCAGTACAGCGATCTCAGCTTTCTTGACCAGACAGAAGTCTAGCTATGTGAGATCAACCCTGAATCCACATAATGCACTTTAAAATGCAGTTAATGTGATTGTTGGGAACCATGTAGAAGATGAATATCCAGTATTTACAGCCCAGTTATGTCTGCTGAAGCCATAACTTGTGTGCTAAGCAACGGTAGTTTTATGTAGATGTGAATCTTGAGGGTAAACACCAAACCCGAGAGTGATGTAACTTCAAGATAGGCGTGCAGGGAGTGAGATTCATTTATATGCAGCTGATTCAGGCGAAGCGAAGAAGAGTAACACCACTTTTTGAAGTGGTAAACGTGTAATGAGTCATCTGTAAAGACAGATACAGCAGGAGCACGACCAAGAGAGTAAGACCACAGAGGACTGAGTGCCAGAAAGCCAGAGTTTAGGCGTTCACACAGACAAATGTATCTAAAGTGCACTTGAGCAAGACGCTGCATAAGTAGTAAGAGCTTGAGGAATGAGACAGAGGAAAACAAATAAAGACAGAGGAAGAGAAGAAGAAAGCCAGTGGGAAATAAAACTGAGCTGCAGGAGAGAGAGAGAGACGGCAACAAAGAGGAAAATGAAAACAAGTAAGTGAAAAAGAAAAACAGGAGTGAGACGGACAGACGTAGAATGTGTTGATGGTATCATGGTTGGGTGGTCTGGCAGTTATGAGAAGCTTTAGATATCATCATACATGCACACGCACCCACGCACACACACACACACACACATGCACACACACACACACACACACACAAATGATGTGGGGGTAATCTGGGGCTCTTCGTCTCTGAATAACTGTAATACCCTCTCGATTAATACTCACACACACACACACTATGGACGGTATGTGATGGTACCAACTGGACTATTATTCCAGTCCAGACAGCCATGTATGACCAAACACTCAGACACACACACACACACACACACACACACACACACACACACACACACACACACGCACACACTGTCTAAGCCTCTTATGGTAACCCATTTCTCTCCAGTCTGCTCGGGTGTCTGCCATTGTGTTTGCATGCTTGCATGAATAAATAAATAAAGAGAAAGTGAGTAAGAACACATTAAGAGAGAATATGTGTGTGTGTGTGTGTGTGTGTGTGTCCCCATGTACAGTTATGTGTGTGTTTTTAACAACCTGTCTCCATTTGATTGGTTTCAACCCCATTTTTCATCTGTCTCACGTGTGTCTGACACAAAAGATACGCATTGATTTTGATCAATACAGCCGTCCACATCGACTGCCACTTTGTAAACGGGAATATTGATGTTGGTTTTTTCTGTCTCGGCTCTTCCTTAAACTTAATCTGGAACTTCACTCATCCTGCAAGGCGGCAGTTTGAGGAAATGTTTGTCAAAATCTGACTGATTTAAGACGACAACAGTTACAATAGAGCTTTGACACACTGAAGAAATTGAAATACTCTTTCCCCATTCTATCTTGCTTACTGATCTATATAATCTATATCTTTGTCATCATCCCTTGTCTTCTATGATATATATTTTGTGTGTGTGTGTGTGTGTGTGTGTGTGTGTGTGTGTGTTACGACTGTCCGTTTGTCTTTATTTATCCTGTTCGTCTGTTTTTCTGTCCCACTTTCCAGCCTGATTTGGTTGTTATTTTAACATTCTCCCTCATGCAGTGACCTCAGATACAAACACACACACACACACACACACACACACACACACACACACACACACACACACACACACACACACACACATGCTGTCTCTCACGGGGTTTCCCTTGTGTCTGGCCCCCCTGCAGAGTCAGTTGCTGGGTACAGCGCAGGTCTGCGTGATGATGAGCATGTGTGTGTGTGAGTGTGTGTGTGTGTGTGTGTGTGTGTGTGTGTGTGTGTGTGTGTGTGTGTGCAGAGTGAACGCCTGACCAGTTCTGTTGCCGGCAGCGATTTCGCTCCCTTCTCATTACTTCATGTTCATGAACATCGCCAAAACACTCGTGCCCTCCTTTCTCCTGCCGTCCTCCTCATTCCCTCTCGTCTGTCTCCACCTTGTGCCTCTTCTTCTCCCTCTTTTCTATTTTCACGCATATTTCAACTCACTTTAACACATTCAAAAACGCTTGTACTAAATCTTTGTACATGTGTCTTTTTTTTTCTATGAATCCTCTTTTCTCTCTCCTCATTCGTCATTTTCTTTTCTGATCTTTCTTCCTCTCCACTCTCCTGCTGTTCTCTCTCCATCATCTTCCCATGCGTCTTTTCATCCTCCGCAGCTCCATCACTCCCTTCCCTCCCACTGTCTCATTTCCTATTCTTTTCTCCTCACTTCCCATCTGTTTGAATTGGATAAGTGTGAAAGAAACACGTGTTTCAATATGGGGTAATGTTAGAGGAAGTGTGTGTGTGTGTGTGCGTGTGTGTGTTGATCTGGTGCTGCTGCTTATGGCTCGCCGATCTCAGGGAGATAGTATAAGGTCTGTTTGTGTGTGTGTGTGTGTGTGTGTGTATGTGTGTGTGTGTGTGTGTGTGTGTTTGTATGGCTTGCATGCAAAGACTTTAATTCACCTTAATTGTCAGAGTATATTTCCTAAATAAATGTGTGTCTGTTTATGTGTGTGTGTGTGTGTGTGTGTGTGTGTGTGTGTGTGTGTGTGTGTGTGTGTGTGCGGTAAGCTGGCATGCAGACATCTACTTTCATTCAAACTGTCTTTCATGCCAATGGGCTATTAGTCAGGATCTAACCCACAATTATTCCCCCCTTCCCTCCACCAATCTCACACACACACATAAGTACACATGCAGAGGAGGCTTTAACATATACACACTGACACACACACACAAACACACACACAGCAGGCCCACACACAGCTCAACAGTTCCTGGGCGACCACAGCTTGGTTCTTCCATATGTATGGTGAGATCCCACCTCAGTGTCATTTGTTGGAGGCTGGTGGTCCCAAAACTCTGACATTACATTTCAGCCTCCGTCACTGAATCACAGCAGGAGTTTCCCTCCATAATAAACTCCCTATTCAACCAAATTACCGCTGATATATGAAATCAAACTGTCACAAGACAGCCACCCCTTCAGCTCTCCTAATGCAATTTGCTAAAAGCTCCAACCCAGCATTACTCTGCTGATGTCATCCAGGGAAATATTTCCAGATTTATTCTCCAGTTTGACATGTAGATGAATTTGAGGCACCCTGGAACATTTTCAGCGTGTGATAACTCAAAACACTGTCTGCTCTATTCTACTATTTACACACAGACCAGTGTAAACAAATATTTTCCACCAAACCGCATCTCCTCCAGAAAAAAATCAAAAATCTCCATCAGTAGGTGGCAGAGTGAAAAATGGCTTTCAGCCTTGTGAACAGCAATGTAAACAAAGCGGATCACTGAGTGAGCGTGTTTCAAGTTTAGGTCTGCTGTGTGTTTTGATGGAAATCACACCTCTGCTGTTTATCACATCGAGCTCTACCGAAGAGCACCTTTCGCTCCTCACTGGGTCAGATCTGGATCCACTTTCCTCAATGAAAGCCAGAGGAGGGAGGAGCGAGCGACGCGATTGGCCGGACCGTGTGATAAACTGACTTGATGGGTAGTCGGGCAGAGGCAGAGAGGAAGTGCCTAAAGGTATTTGGCAGAATGTAAACAACAGCAGTTATTGGAAGGATTGTCACGATAGCTTCCACATTACACCGCCTGAGGAGTTTGCGTGTGTGTGTGTGTGTAACTTGTGTTATTCTCACAGATATGTTCACACCGTTGCACTCTCATTTAGGTCAAAAGACACAAGGTAAACCATTCAAATCCAAGGTTAAGATTTGGTTTTTAAAGTTAAATATGGTCAAACACGTTATGTCAAATGTCCGGAGACTTAATGTAAGTCAATGAAACGTCCTCCTAAATGACAAAAATAAGGTGTGTGTGTGTGTAAGTGTGTGTGTAGGTGCGTTAACGTTTGCGTGCAGACATGCAAGCTGCCTTGCATTTGTGAGTAACCATCAAGCCTGCATCAGTGCATTCATATGTGTGTGTGTGTGTGTGTGTGGGGGGGGGGGGGGGGGGGGGGGATGTCTGGTGAGTTCTGGGTCACAATAACAGCTGGGGGCGCACGGCCTAGACGGTGAATCTTGATTGGTTGTCACGTCCCGGTGGCTGCGTTCCTATTGGCTGGAATTTTACTACAGTATCCATAGTAACAGAGCTGTAAACAAAAACAAAAAAAAGTGTGGCATGTGTTGTTCCTTCCTGTGTTTCAGTATTTTATGTGTTTGTTTAAGCCCTTAGTTTTGATGTGTGTTACTAGCATGCATGTACAAATCTTTGTTCATGTGTGTGTGTGTGTGTCAAAGCATCATACGTCTTTACGTGTCCTGCAAACGCGACTGCAAAATGGACAGAAAACACGCGCGCTTGTGTTTTAGGTCCGTGTTTTCTGTGTGTTATTGTATATGTATGTGTGCCGTTTCCAGACTGATTAGACTGTTAATCTTTGAGGGGTCCAGTAATTAGGACACGCGGCGAGAGGAAGACAATCTCCTCCTACACGCACGCACACGCAAACCTTCTCATCACTCAAAAACACAGACCCCCAGTAACAGCAAGGGATTGTGACAGAGACCCTCCCCTAAATGTTCAGTCAAGGGGATGAAGGAATCAAAAGGAGAAAAGCAAAATCATTATCAGGGCCAGCAATGGGATCCTGAAACGGACTGAATAAGACGACGTTCTTTGTTTTAAATTTAAAGGATTTTAACAGAAAAACAAGCCGGATTAGATTTTTTTTTTTTGTTTCTAAAGCAGATTGGTTTCCATTCATTTTGGGGATTAGGGTTAGGGGTGAGGGGTTAGGGTTAACTTCTGCATGTCTTTAAACATGTCTGCTGTCCAAAGAAAATGCTCTCAATCCAGCAAACAAGGTCTTCTTGCAGCAGCTCAGATAATGCTTTCAGGAGCAGAAAAAAATGATTTAACTACTGACTGGTTTCTATTAAAAAATCATTCGACAGCATTCAAAAAGAGACGCAGATAAATTTCAGAGGAAAAGAAGAAAAAAAAAATAAAATCAAAAACACTTCGAATTCTGAAAAAAGTTTTGAAAAAGACACAATCGCAAAAAGTACATCTGTGATTGAAACCTCTTCACTACAAGCGTCCCTGTCCTTGGTTTTACTCTCCTCTGTCTATGAGAGCATAACTCACTACAAATACACCAAATATATTTGCCCGAGTCCATGAAAACACACCAGAGGAGAGACTTTCTGTCTTCATTTGAGTAGAGCAGAATGTGCTGGGGTAGCACAGATAGATATTTAGACAGTTCACTGTGAAGCTATACAGCGTGTACAATATACAAACACACACACACACACACACACACACACACACACACACACACACAGACAAAATCTAGTCACCCACGCAACCAGACGTTCTGCTGCACCTTCCAGGATAACAAGATCGTGTTAGCAGTATGGCAACAGCTTGAATGTTCCAAATGGCTCCATCATTACTGCCAGGGAAGGCTGGACACACACACACACACACACACACACACACACACACACACACACACACACACACACTTACACACACAGTTAGACAAAGGCAAACTAGGGGAGGTCCTGTTTGCTGTTGTCGAGTTTATCGATTGAGGGATTTCGTTCATGTGTGTAGTTCGAGGTAAAACGAGAGAATCAGACGTTTCAACGCCTCAAAACCACATTTGTTTGCAACTTCAGACTAACACAAGAGATCGCTGCTCGTTTCCTGCTTAAAGCTCATGCTTTCTGTTTAGGAAGTCAAAAATCCAAAAAAATCAGTTCACTGATTCACAAATCGCTCTCTGTCTTTCTCTCTCGGGGGTGCTGGGGTGTGAACACTGACACCCTTGTTGTTTTAAAGTCATCAGGTGGACTGTGTCGAGGGCAAAAGACACACACACACACACACACACACACACACACACAGACACACAAGATTTCCCAACAGGCTGGTGCCAGCAAGTGAGAAACACCGACAACCGCACGTGTTGTGTTAGTAACCTCAGCCCTCTGCATGTGTGTGTGTGTGTGTGTGCATGTGCGTGCGTGTCCCAGGGGAACAGGGCTCAGGACTCAATTAAGCAGACATGTGTGGAATGCTTTCAGGGGGAACGGGACAAGATGGCTGTGGGGCCGACACTATGCGCCCCTCTGTCTCACTCGCCCTTGATCTCAATTGGTCTCGCTTTGGCTGACCCATGGCAGCGTGAAGGGGAGCCATGTGAGGCGTGCGCACACACACATGCATACACACACACACACACACACACACACACACAAAGTGCCTTGAAGGGGAGAGATGTCTCGCCTGGACAGTCTAAAGGGCTCTCGAGGGTCCTCCGCCGTGTCTCTCGTCTCTTTCTCTCTGTCTCCCGTGACACCCGGGAGATAAACGAGGCTCGGCCGCCTAATGAAGCGTGTTGGGTCCTCTATGAGTAGCTTGTAATGCAGCTACTAATATCTTATTTGTAAAGGCGCAAACCCTCTAAAATCCTGTTCACTTCTGTTAAGTCTGTCCATGTGTGAGGGACATTTATAGGGAACTCCCTGTGTGAGTCTTGGACTGTCAAAATATAGAATTTGGTTAGAAATAACTTTTCCAAGTCGCATAACAACATCACACTGGGACAGTCTGGAGTCCTGGGACCTCTGCTGTGTCAAATCCCTAATTTCTCTCTCCTTATTTTCTAACTCTCCGTCTGTCTACAGTTTGCAATAAAATGCAATTCCCCAAAACATGAGAGGAAATAACTGACAATGTGCTGAAGACGTACTGTTTATCTGTGCCTGCTTGTATCAGCGCCTCATTAATTCTACTGAGCGAAACATCCAAACCAAAAATGCCCTTTTTCAGCTGCACAACATGATCTGACAGACATTTCCTGCATGATAGAAAGCCCAGTATTTATTATCTTAGGAAGCTTTGGATTCGACAAAAAATATTTGGCTATGCAACATGTGTTTCGCACCCTGCAACAATATCAAAAGTCATGTTATTTGCAATTGAGAACAGTCGGGAACAACAGCCGCTTCCTCTTACCGGTTTTGAAGATCTCGTAGCGCAGCGAGAAGCCCGCCCCCTGGTGGGCGTAGTCCGATACGAACTTGATGTGGAGCGAGGGCCCTGACGATATGATTGGCGCAGGGGCAATGTTGCTGCAGTGCTTCCCGAGGAGGTCAGCCGACTCCGAGTTGCCGTCGTGGATCTCGACGTAGTCATACCTGCAGAGGACATGCAAACATTATGAAATACCTTCTCTCCGACATGTACCGTGATTAGCATTTAATTAAAACCCTACAGCATTTCATTACCGTCCTGAGATCTGCAGCTTGAGGAAACTTTGGCAGTAAATGCAATACCACAGGGACAGTATTAAATATCTGCAACTGTTCCTGCTTGATGTACAGACATTTAATTAATGCACTAATGAGGTATTTTGTGGAGGAGGGGAGCCTTTAATTTGATAAAGAGGAAATTGCTAAATCTTTCCAAGCTGCTTTGACTCTGATGTTACTACTCTTGGTTTTTTTTTTTTTTTTTTTCTTCCTTGGTTTTTTTCATCTGGCAAACATCACATTGGATTTGGCAACAAAATGGAAGCAATGAGCAAATTGTTTGCATCTATCAGTGGCTGGAGGAAAGCACAGTTAGCATCAGCAGAAGCGCGGGTGTCATTACGATTCAAATGAATGCAGCAGAAGCACTGGCAGTTCACAGATGGCGGAGGAGGAAAAGAACCACCTGCACGAGGCAAAATAGAAAGAGAAACCTTTTCAAAATTCTATAACTGCACTGTAATTGACTGATTACATACTTCAGCTGCTACGGGCCACAGAACACCATTTTATGGATTAGAACTATATTACAATACAAACAAAAAGAGAGTGGAAATGTACGATGATGCGCCGCATTTCAGAGATTCTGGAGAAAACTGATTTCTCACACAACTAACTTGCCTCATTTTCTCCTGGTTAGCCTCGAAGTAAATTGCGAGTTATGCAATATTTTTAAAGCGATGCAGTTGTTTCAAGTGAAATGAACAAGTCGTGTATAAAATGTACCTCACATGTCTTCTGTGACAGTGTGAGAGTGTGTGTGTTCAGGTTTTTTGAACTATGCATGAACCCTACAGCCTTTGATGCCAGGAGAGGATTAATGTGGAACAAATGGCTCCAGTTTACCTTTTCTTAGCTCTAATTCAATAATGTTTGTAACTGAGCCTGTGGGCCTGAGGTCCGCAGAGAAATTCACATTTTCTACTTTTTACAGTGGATTAAAGAGGCCTCATCGTTTTCCTGCTTCTCATTTCCTCAGAAATATCTCACACTTTTTGCTATTATACTGAAGGGGGCCTGTGCTGAATTAAAACTAATTATGTTGGTTGCTTTAATGGAGGGATTACGAGTAACGAGGATTTCTCATTATGGAAAGGCTAAACACAAATTAATGGGAATATCAACAACTGACATTAAAATGACAATTTCACATCAAGAGCTGCAACTTATTTATAGTTCTTTGTACTTTTCTCTCATGCACACCACTAAAATCAGAATTTACCTAAAAATACACACACATATGTTTTTGCTGCACATCAGCAGAGAGGGATTCAGTTTCATCCACAAAGGGAACGTTCTGACTTGAAATCTATTTTTATTCCCATTTCTTTCATGTTTTCTGACCGCAAATGTTGGGACCTGTCTCCAGACCCACAGCAGGAGTGTTGCCTCTGTGTCTGGATACCAAACACACACCTGCCTGGCTCTAAAATAGCTTCCTGGAGAGAAATTCCTTGAGCAACTTGCCATGAAAGAACACATATTTTAATTCTGAGTTAAGTCAATTCAGTTTCAATTACCGTTTTTTTTTTTTTAAATCTTACAGTAAAGTAAAACCGTGGCTGGATTCCATTTGCACATCTTCGTCCATCATATCGATCAGTTCTGACCGCAGGGCCTTTAATTGCTCCAATATTGAGCTTTCTACATTTCTCTAAAGTAATCACATGAATGCGCCTCGACCTCAAGAGAAGCCAAAGTACACAGTAAACAGTTTAAGATATATGCTTTAAGTGCATCATTGATTTACTTTTTCAAAATACCACAAGGCTCAAGGCCTTTGAGTGACTCAACAGATGAGGGCAAGTTTCGCGTACCAGGAGACGATAAAAGTACCACACATGGTGTTCTGTTGCTATAACACACACACATTCAATATACATGAATATAAAAGAGGTGCTAATCTTTTCACTATTTGTTAGCAGGCCGTCGCAGTTATGTGGACTATCATTCCTGAACCGAGAAGCCAAAACACACACACACACACACACACACACACACACACACACACACACACACACACACACACACACACTTGTGCAACTCACACAAAGCTTACACACACATAACACTGGTTTCAAGTGAGTTTATATGATTTTTATGCTGAGTTATATTGTAATCCTGTGTTACTACAGCTGTCAAAGACAGTTATCAAATGTGTGTGTGTGTGTGTATGTGTGTGTGTGTGTGTGTGTGTGTGTGTGTGCTTACTTGCTACAGAGTGACGACCTGAACAAGTTTATAACCAATAGAGTGAGAACATTCTTGCAAAGTGAGGACATTTTGGCTGGTTCAAAGAGTTTTTTGATGAGTAGACTCTGCTTTAAGGGTTAAGTTAGACTTAGGTTTAGGTTAGGCTTAGGTTGAGGGTGCCTCACAAGGATAGAAGCACGAGGTTGTGTGTCTCTGTGTGTGTGTGTGTGTGTGTGTGTGTGGATGTGTGCTTTCAGTGTTTTTCTGACAGGTGAGCAAGCACCTGACATTATGCGGGTCACCCACCTCACACTCTCCCATCATGCTTTGTGTCTGCTTTGCGTGGAACTAACACCGCAGTTACGACACAAGCTGTCACTGCACTGCGCGCGCGTGTGCATCTGTGTGTGTGTGTGCATGCATGTGTATGTGCGTCAGTGTGTGCGTACGTGCGGCAGATCTTGTGTCATATTTTCCCAAGAGAACGCCTCGTCCCAGTGACAGTTCCCTCCTCCTCTTTTCTGTAATGACAACTCTGTTTAACTCGTATCCTGACAACATCTCTCCTTCTCTCTCATCCTGGCTCACTCTTTCCCTAATTATTTTGCAGTGTTTCACTTTCTGGCACTTTCCTTTTTTTCTATCATTCTTTGTCTTCTTCATGTTCTCTCTCTGTCCCCTTTTCCTCTCTAGCTGTCTCTAATGCGCTGTCAGGCACATAACCGGTGGCCAAGAGCCAACGTGTGGGTGAGGCAGAGGAGGCAGAGACTGTGGAGAGAGAGAGGATATTAGAATTTGTGAATATTTGAATTTGAAACTACTCTTTATTAGCAATGCAGAGAGGGAAGATGTAGGTAGATAGAGAGATACGCAGACTGTCAAGTAATTTCCTTAAAGATCTGTCGAGTCTCTCCATCATCACCACTGCATTTTAATAGAGCCAGACTCTAGTTTTGTTGCTCTCATTTACATATTTTCCTGTGTATAAAAACCTGATTTGATCAAACGGTACCTGCTCCAGCTCTGGTGCTCTAATGTACTATTTCACGATGGTAAAATCAGACAAATCAACATAAAGATTCGGGCTAACCGCACGACTGTACAGTCACAAAGCCCTCCGACGCGACCGGCCTCGCATAATTGTTTTCCTCGTCCACACAGGAGGCTGAAGCACCAAAAAGAGGAGATCTGAAACCCGGCCAGCGCAGTGTGGACGTAGCCAGAGAGAGAACATGACACTGCATTCACCCTGCCAACTCCTCCCCTCAGACAGACAGAGACAGGTGTCCCGTCCTCCCTCCCCGCAGCTCAGCGCCTTCAGGAGAAAAGCAGTAAGACACACACAGCTTCTCCTTAGTCAGCACGCACACGGACGCTAGAGACCTGCACAAACACACCAACTATCTGTCCCACACACACACACACACACACACACACACAGCCCGTGGCCATGCTCTCAGATGGATCTATAGCAGGGTTTGAGGTTTCCTCCAATCTGTCTCTGTGTAGGAGGAACACAGCTTCTAACAAACTGTTTAATCCTATCATCGCTCGCTCTCTCTTCTCTCCCCCAATATATTTCACTGCAGCCAATCAGTGATTTTCTGGGACTTGCCAAAGGGAATGACAAGCAGTCTGAATTCGTTTCTCCCCCAGTTTTTCCCTGGAATTCGCTTGTTAACAAGCCGTGCACGAGACATGCTTTTGCCCTGTCAACAGGGAAATGAGGAAAAGACAAATGTTGGTTCCAAAACATGTAAGACAGGAGGTGAGCAGCACTCGTGATGCACTGAAAGCACAGAGTCGTGGAGGCAGACTTAAAACTGACTAAAAGATTTGACATTTTGAAAGATTTATGTGTGCTTGTGCTTGTGTTTTGGGGGTCGGGGCGTCTTATGAGCGAGAAAGCTTTCTAAAGCCTGTCTGACGTGAACCAAGGAAAAGGTTTGGATACAGACGCACTTCCACCCCCTCCACCCCTCCTCCGCTCCTCCTCCTCCTCCTCCTCCTCCTCCTCCTCCTCCTCCTCCCCTCTGCTTTGGTCTTAATTGCCTTTCACACGTTCTGTCTGTCTCTCTTTAGGTCAGGAGTCGTCTTCTTACACCTGCACATTTCTTTCAAACATCAGGGGTGCCCTTAGCAGTAGACAGAGCGTCTGCACCACACACACACACACACACACACACACACACACACACACACACACACACACACACACACGGACACACACAGCATAAAAAGAGCTGAAAACAGGCCAGACTTCTTGTGATGTGTGACAATGTTTTAACGATGTTGAAAAAAAAAAAGAAATGAAAAGAATGAAGTCCATTAAAACATTTCTGTGTTATAACTTGATGTTGATTGGTCCACAAACCAATTGGTTTGTGGACCAATCAACTTTCAGAATCAGCTCTCTAAGAACAAATAAGAATGTAAGGTAAAAGAAGTTCATTATGAAACTAACTGCAGTTACTGGGATCTGACATTAATGTATAAACTATCTATTTCCAACAAATAATGTTAGTTTTAAGGTAAGTTTTTACTTTGTTGTTGTTTCGTACTGTTTCGCTGAAAGAGAAGTGAAATCATCGGTGGCCCCATACAAACAGTTTTAGAGGAACTGAAACAGTCAGCTGTGAGTAGACTCATGCATACATCCACACGGACACTCGGTTAAAATAAATCCCTGAGATGTATTTCAAGAAGGTTCATATGGAAGCAAAACCGGACTCTCTGTCAGGACAGGAACAATTACGGAGGTGGTGCATTCAGCCGCGCCCTCTGACTGTTCACAGATGCCTCCAGCAGCTCTGATAATTCCCATAAGCCATGACAGGCCCTAGTTCAGCAGCTGCTACTGATGTTTTATTTTATTTTTTTACTTACTCCTACTTCTTATTCACATGAATGTACATCCCTGGAGATAAAGGATTTCAAACTCCACGCATTCATGAGCAACGATTACAGTGTGTTTGAAACATGGAGCTTCATGTTCACAGCGCTAAAACGCCAAATCTGAGCGAAGAGAGCATCTCGTATATCAATACTAAATCAATGCTGCAGACCTTTCCGATTGTGACACACTTAAAAGCATCACTTGGCTCTGATGGCGATATGGACACTTGTTGAAGCAGCAGTCCATCCATCACTGCCTCATCGATGAACTGGACTCCAAAACAACATTTAAAATGCACAAATTTTCTTTAAGAGTAATTTAATCATAGAAAATGGTTTGTTTTAGGATAAGATACCTGTGGATACGACCCACACACTCGCCCTCTATATTCATACACCTGTGTGGAGCAAAAGCAGCCGCACTCAGTCTGTCACTGAAGCAGTTAACAGAGAGTGAGGAGGACGACTGACTTCACTGTTATCAAGTAATAGGCCTATTACTGCAGACGGATGGACAGCGTGTGTGTCTATGTGTATATATATATATATGTGAGTGTGTGTGTGCGTGCGCATGTGTGCGTGTCTCTGTCCGGTAGTAGTCTCCAGGACAACCAATCGATTCCTCATTATGGCTTTAACACACATTGATCAGGGTCAGTCCTTCAAAGACACACACACACACACACACACACACACACACACACACACTCTCTCTCTCTCTCTCTCTCTCTCTACAGTAACAGACATTGATCAGGCAGACCTTCAGGGCATCAGGGAGTGTTAGTAAATCAGACTACTGATATTATCATCATTAGCTGCATAACCTGTGTGTGTGTGTGAGAGGGAGAGAGAGGGAGAGGATTTCCTAAAATCACCACCTTGGAGCTCAACAAATCTTCAAATTTTAGACCAGTAACTCCGGGATCGTGTCCAGGATCTCTTCAGTCTCACTCAGTCTCTTCACCTCTAACACACGCCTGGATGCCGAGGTCTTCTCTTGGCCCCTGTCTCCGAAGCTTTCTAATAACATCGTCTTTCGGGCTGGTGCTGGGATGCTTGTCTGGACGCGTGACTCTCCTGCTGGTAGAGTCACTGTGATGTTAATTCAAACATGCAGGCAGCTGCTAAATGCCAACAGCTGGTAAGTGAACATCCACGGCCACTCCACATGCCGTCCCTCTCACTTCCTCTCTCTGTCACATAGTCTCTTCATCCCGCGCTCCGACTTCCTCTCCTTCCCCATCTGCCCTAAGGCCAGTGTCACATCACATCACTCCACCTTTTTGCTCTGCTCTTGGTCACGTTCCCCCGGATTTTCTCCTGTCGGTCAGGCGTGTCTGTACGCTCACGTGATCGAACGTTCCAACATTTCTATCACGACGAATGCAGCTTAGAGGTTTCACAGGAGAAGGGTTGAGGACAGAGAACAGATTTAACCAGCATGAAGTTAAATGATTGATTGAGGCAGAGTACAAAGACAAGGTCTAAATCATTAGTGAAACCATTATCGTTGACTGCAGCTTCTCTGTCATATAAATCACTTCTTAACTCACTGCTTTACTCTGCATTTATTGTGTAAGCCACATAACCGTGACACTGCCTACGTGCGTGTCTGCCTGTTGTGCTTTCACTGTATATAAGTTCATTGGAAATGCTTGTATCTTTTGTTTATGCAAGTGTATGTGAGCCTTATACTGTAAGTTTGTGTTTCTCTCATATCAATATTACAGATAGCATCTGCCTTGAGTGTGATATGAGGTAAAGGAGGACTGGAGAGGGTGGAGAACGAGGAGAGGATGAGGATAAGAGACAGACATATAGAAAGGGGATTTATGTGATGGATAGGCACAGACTGGAGGATAAAAGAGGATGAAGACAGATATAGGCTGAGGAAAAGTCTATAAATGATAAAGAGAGAAGAATAGATGCATTTTAAAGAGCGAGACAAGGGAAGAGGAAGGAGATGAGAAAATAAGAGAGGAAGAGAGAGACGGGGAGAAAGGGAGGAGAGCGTGGCATTTGGCTCGCTGCCTGTGTTTTCTCATATGCAATGCTGAATAATGATTTGGCCTATAAAAGATTGGCACTCTGCAGAAGGATGAGGGCGAGGAGATGAGGAGTGGGGTAGGGAAGAGGAGGAAAGAAAGGGAGAAATCAGATGGAAGGAGAGGGGAGATTTAATACGAGGAAGGCAGCAGGAGAGGAGGGATGATGAAGAAAGAGGCATGCATGGAGGAGGAGGAGGGAGAAGAAGGTGGCACGAGGCGCGAGAGCAGACCAAAGATGATAGATGGCGTCTATTGGGCAGTGGTGAGGAGGCGGGAGGGGTGAGATGAATGGAGGGGAGAGGAGAGGGAGAGAGCCAAGAGGAAAGAGCAGAGGAGAGAGAGAGGAGGTAGCTGTCAGGATGATTTGAGCCTGCCCTCAACGGACCCTGACGCTGCACTTTTCCCTAAGCAGCTGTGTGTGTGTGTGTGTGTGTGTGTGTGTGTGTGTGTGTGTGTGTGTGTGTGTGTGTGTGTGTGTGTGTGTGGACGGGTGGGTGGGTGTGTATGCGTTCTTTCCAAACACTCCAAATAGAGATCTTTGCTTTCAGAGACAGAGCAGCGCAGTGAGCTCAGAGGAAACTGTGAAGCAGACTGACCACACTGCACACCGAAAAAAGGGTTTTATAGCTGTTCTTTGACCTTAACTATCTCGGTAGCTGCCACGTTGAGAATTTAATACCACTTTCTGTCATATTGATTTGCATTGAATACATTCATCATTTCAGAGGTCTAGTCTAGGAATACAAATTTAATCAAGACGAAGACTTTTTTTTACACACAGAAACCTATACATGCAATTCATATGTCAGGGTGATGGGTTGCTTGAGGGCTGGGTGCCTTGCTCGAGGGCACCTTTGCAGCTGGCACCTCTCCAGCGACCTCCATATCGATTGGTCCTTGCTGGACCTGAACGCACACACAACCACCCTCTTGCCTTTGAGCCAAGTCCTTTTGGACTGAGTGGCTTTGCTCGCCAAATATATTTATGGAAAACTCAACTTGTTGCTGTGTAAAGAAACGGGCTTAAAGTGTCGATGTGTTACTGTCATTAGCTGGACTAAAGCAATAGTTTGGTATTTTGGGCAAAACACTTACTCCAGGCAAATCTGGAGCATGTTTATTTCTGCTGTAAAGTTGGGCATTTTAATATGGGGGTCTATGGGGACTGACTCGCATTTGAAGGCAGCCTCAAGTGGCCATTCGAGGAACTGCACGTTTTTTGGCATTTTTTTCTGTTTGGCTATGTCTTCTTTGTTTCATCCCTGCACAAGCTGACTACGAGTTACGTGCCAGACTATTTCTTGGTGACTTCCAAGAGTCTCGACATCGTGAGACTAAGCTAACCATCGTCCCTGTCGTTTTATGTTTAATGTACCGATACGAGAGCGGTATGAATCCTCTAATCCAACTCCTGGCAAAAAGGCAAGTAAGTGTATTTCCCAAAATGTCAAACTACTCCTTCAAATATTCCCTCAAGTTGGTGATTTAACATCGTGCTGACAGCGACAGAGTGAAAGAACTGCCGAGAGGAGTTGTGACATTAAGTGAAAGACAGCGTCAACACTACAAAAATGATGTTGTTCTCCTGAGACGCTGAAGTCGGAGGCTGAAGTGTGCTTCACGTCAAACATGAGGCCTTTTCAGATTAAATAAAGCAGACATTGCTTTAACAATTTCACACCTTGCAAATCCATTACCTACAGACACAGCTGCTGGGTGATAACTGAATCCTGTCACCAGTGATGGACTAATGTGGTGCCATGGTCCCTGTCATACGACTGGAAACAGGAAGTCATGGTGCGTCATGACAGGCCATGGCTACGCTCGTCTTAGCAGGGGCACAAGGTGTTCATTGGTCTTCCTTATTCATCTCTCTCTCTCCCTCCAGGTGTCTCCTTGCACTTAAATTGCTACTGTATATGAATCTTAATGAAAACATCTCTCTCCGTCTGACCACCTCTCCATCGATTTTGCCCGCAGAGAAAGCAGAGTGCTTGACAAAATGTGATGCATTATAGATTACAGATTACCATCTTAAATTGCAATCAGGGGCATAATAGATTAGATTGCTGACATAATAAAACAACCCTCCTCTGACCGGGGCTTGCAGATTCATAACAGCGCCGTTTATGCGCGCGTGTGTGTCAATAAAGGTTTTTCTGTGAGCCAGATGCAACCGTATCATGAGTTTTTTATGTAATAAAGAGAGACAGAGAGGAACCATATTGCCTGTTCATAATGACGTCTTTGTCTACAAACACAGATGACGCCTTTGTCTCAACAAGACGAGTGTGTGTGCATATTCCCCTCTGCATAAACTGAGGATTAGCAGCAGTTTTCCTCAAAGCTGTAAGTTCCAAGCTTGAGAAAGGAAACATATGGACCATGTTAAGTGAATTTGATGGTGATGGAGAAAAACAATCACGAGACATAAAGAAAAAGAAGGTGAAATGTTTCAGAAAGAGACAACGTTTGACATCCAGGGTCAGGGCTGTTGCTGACACTTGGTGGCCAGGTATGTCTGCCCTCCTACAGACACACACACACACAAAAACACACACACCCCCGACTCTTCTCCTTGGCCTCTTTGCCCTCTGAACCTAACAGCTCAATTTCAGCCTACGCCTGAACACACACACACAAACACAGACACACATGCTCCTGATGTTGGGTGCCTGCAGACTTAAATAGCTCAGCGCTGTAGGACAGTTGTAAATAACAGCCTATTAGATTTGGGATTTTACCACCAATGCTGCAAATGTCTCACTCTCACTGACGTGGTTTAACATTTAATTTAAAGAAAAATGTGGCTTGTGATTAAAGGAAGCAAACTGAAACTAGGAACATGTTCAGATGCACCAAACATCTCACAACAAGCACAAATATATACACTGCATGCACACACGGTGATAAATAAATCAGAGCCTGTTGTTTTTAACAGTTCAATCAGATTTTTTCCACTGGGGAAACTGCTGGACTTTAAATGGATGTACAAAATTCAAAGAGGAAGAGGAAAAAGAAGGACAGGGGGGAGTGGAGGAGAGAGAGAGAGAGAGAGAGAGCATCGAATGCATCACACTGATCCGAGCATGAGAACAGGAGGGTAAAAGAGAAAAATGACGAGGACAGAGAGACAGATGGAGAAGTGTGTTTTTCATTTCCCCAGCACAGTGCGAAAGTAAAGCAAAACAGAGCAGAGCAAAGCGCAGCGCCTTCAACCTTTCAGCCATCCGACAAACAGCCAGCCGGTGAAATATTGATGCTTCAATTTCAACAAAGAAATGTCTGAATGATTTTGGTACATCTGAGTGGGGAAATTCGCCTATCTATAATTGATACGGCTGAAATGTTAATAACTGGATGGGAAAGCACCGGAACAGAGACATAACAGGAGAGGGGGGAAAAGTGTAAGAGTGTGTGTGTGTGTGTGTGTGTGTGTGTGTGTGTGTGTGTGTGTGTGTGTGTTTCTGCATTTGTGGGTTTGTATCTGTGGACCTTTACACTGATAGTGCCCATTAGATGCCTGAGAGGCAGCAGTCTCTCCTCTACTATGCGTGGGATGGTTCCATACGTGACGGTCCCGTGAAGATGAGGGAGGGTCATACGCAGAAGGGCGAATGGGAGAAGACTTCACAAGTTATGGTTTTAGAAATTCCTGCGTGTGTTTCTGTGTTCTGTGTGTGCGTCCCAGATCGTTGCACTGCCTGTAGAGTAAAAGCTGTCTGACAACTCTTTCTTCGATTAACTTGTTTAATTAGTTGCATTCACTTTGTTCCATTGTTGGTTTAATTGTCATTTTATGAGCTGCCTCTCCTACAGCACCTACAGCCATCTGTGGGAAGGCGATCTCTTTTTTGACAGCCTGTCCTTAAAATTTCTCACAATTTTTACGACGTGTTAACACTTCACCACTGCAGATGCTGGCCCAGAACTCCCAGTGAGGCTGTATGTAAAAATAAACATGACTTCACTTAAATTATTGGAAAAATCTGCAGATTCTCTCCACATTTTTTACTCCATGCCCCTTCTCATCTCATTTTTTATTGTTTTAGCCTTTACATCTAAAATGATTTGAGTATTATTAAGATTTAGTTTTTCCCCATGATTTCCCAGCATGCCTTTCTGTCTGCCTTTATCTCAGCGTGCTGCATCTTTATTTCATGCTGCAGAGCTGTCGGTCTTTCTTTCAGTCTCACTGTGCAACCAAAGCCAAACAGCCAAAAACAATGATGGACACCAAATCCTCTAATCTGTGTTAATTCTTCCTAAGTGTGAAAACCATCCTGGAACAGTAAATGTGTTGTAATTAGACTTTGATAATTAGAGGCAAGGGACAGAGGGAGGTCCCAGAGTGATTATTATGGGATAGCTAAAGCCAGAGAAACAGGAGGAGAGTGGGCTGAAGTTCGCCAAATGCACCCAACAACTATCACAGAAGACAGGCTGGTGGAGACAGAAATCAAAACCCCATCCTTCATTAGTTGCAGCCGAACCTCTCGAGCAAATCTTTTAATTCACTGTTGTTTAACTCCTCTAACACCCATCCATCCACCGTGCCTTTACCTGCAGTCCAGTTTCTCTATCTCGAAGTGCGGGTTGAAGTTGAGGACGATGCGTTGCGAGGGCTCAGGGGCTGTGATGACCCAGCGACAGTTCTGGTGAGGTGGGTACTCCAGCGGGTAGCCGGGGGTGGTGATGTAGCCGGCATCGCTGGCATCTAAATAGCCACCGCATGGCTCCGACGCTGGAAGAGGAGAGAGAGACAGACAGGGCGGTATGAAAGAGTGAAATCATCTCACTTACACATGTTAAGAAAAGTCAAGTGGAAGCAGAAACATGTTTATTTCTATGGATTTGCTCCTTCATATCGCCATGTGTATTATATGGAAATCTAGTTTTTCATAGGCTAATACACAAGTTTGCACACTGGAGTAAGGTCACTGATTAAAAGACGGGAATTTAACAAAGATCGGCTGAGCGGATAAACCTCCAGTAACACTCTGTAACTATACTAAGTCTGGAGCTCCATCGGGGGTCGATGGTGTTTGCTTATCATGAGTGACCAGGAGGACGCCAACATTCATGATTTCACACTGGGAAAAGGGGGGCAGAAGGGATAAAACGCGGATAAGAGTTGTGTTTGCAGAGACAGGACATGAGACACAAAGACGTGAGTGTGCGTGCGGATGTGGCGTCACAGGTCGCCTCAGCGTCACGACACACAGAGAGTCCATTCTGACCCATGAACACTGACACACACATGACACACACACACACACAGAGCGGACGAGCCCTCCAGATGCCACAGTCACTGTCACAGAGCGGATCCACTTGTCGACAGTCATACGTCTGCGTCGTGTCATACACAATGCGGCTCATTCTCTGCTGCAGATGTATCCTGACATTGATGGGTAGCTCATATATATCTGTGACACCCAACTGCATAACACACACAACTCCACTGTTTTACCTCTATGCCATCTATTGTGCACCATACTGGCTGCCCTGTTTGATGGATTGTGCAGACTTTCTACACAGGCTGAACTTCTTCTTTGTTCAAGATCTGCAAAACTTAAGTTAAACCATCACGGTGGATATTCTGACAGCCATCTTTGTTAAGTCAAAGCACTGACAATATAATGGGACAGTATGTGCCACAATCTGCCAGAAGGGACTCAAGAATCACGGCTCTGAGTTTGTTCATTTAACATTCCCAAAATAGCACTCCACCAATGTAATTGTATGAGATTTCTATATGGTATAAGTATATAATAAACATAATAATATAATGTCTGTCAGTGCTTGCAAAATATTTATTTTGGACAAGTAAGTATCTTAAGTGGAGTCTTAGTGGAGGCAGAAAAGTGCTCTCTGCTTGTTAAGTAGTCTATTATTTTGAAAGAACTACTTTTTTTTATCCAAGAGATAATTTCTGTGATTAGACTGCTCATTTGAACCGAAGCAGACTGATTTCAAACAAATATTTAGGCTAAAATGGGGGCCACAGCGGACCAGGTTATGCTAATAAAAACAGCATCTGTGAGTGTCGGCTGCTTACTGGGAAGTATTTGGCCAGTGAGCAACCCCTTAGATAATTTCCTGTTTATGAGAGGAAAAACAAACTCACAATCAAGCTCCTGACTGTGTGTATTACTGCTTCAATCAGTGCTAAATGAAAGCTGCGTCACAAAGAAAAACTGTGTGTTGTGTAACTTCTCGGTCTGTGCCACCGTCTGGCCCTCAGCGCAATGACGTTTTATTTATTGCCAGTGTGCTGAGTAGGGTGACATAGCCAAGTCAAACTACTCAGCAGAATACAACATATCTTAACGCTTTAAATAGACCGGCTACTGTAAACCTACTCTGGGAGAAGTCACACACGCAAACATTAACACACACACTCACGGCGTAAACACTTTATCGGACACCGTCTTCAAAATGAATTCAAACCTGCAGCGTCTAAAATCTCACTTTTTTTTTTTAAAACAAGGCTGCAAATATGCACACACATGGGCCGGTGCATACGTGCTCCAGGTCTGAGCACAGAGTGATTGATGCTTTGGCGTCTATGTGTGGTGTCTACCTCACGCTGTCTGCAAACAATCAGCGATCGCCCCTCTGTTACTCTCTTTGCCTCTGTCCGTGTCTCCTTCCTCCGTCACGCTGCGAGCCAGCAAGGCCTGTCTGTCTCCTCCTATCTGTTTCCAATCTCCCCGGTGACATACAGTAATACAGGAGTAGAGTTACAAGGCCTATGTAACCCGGCCAGACGCATTTCATCTCAGCACCACCTGGATTAGTGTTTAACCACTCTGGAATCTCACAGCACCATCGGCCAAACACCGCTTTTAGCACAGCGCTTAGCTAACTGTCTCTCACAAGAAATCTGGATAAGACAGAGGCGATGCAAGGGGGCAACAGATTGGGTGGTTAGAGAAATGAAACTGATTAATAACCTATTGCTCGGGACTCATAATGCATAAGAGTACAGATGTGTTTTCATTAGATTCAGTCCCAGTGAAGCTTTATTCTACTTCACTCTTCACTTTCAGGCGTCTCCTCTACCAACCAGTGCATATACAGTAGAGGGGGTGGACACAATAACATGAACAACCAAAAAGTCAATCCAGTGCAATAAAATATACTTTTATGAAGCTTAAGCTTGGCTTTTATTAAGACTATGTCAAAGATTTCTTATATTTTCTGTTGATGAAATGTGTTTTTTCTTTGTTTACCCATTTCTACTCAGACTAACCACCCTCCCCTCTCCTATCTTCACCTCTGGCGTGCAGCCGATCAAGACAGCGCCTCCAAGTGTCTGATGAATACGGCCTGTATTATGAAGAGGCAGGCGCTGCATGTGCGTCAAGTATTGTGTCTGCTCTGCTTTAAGGGTCTATTAATATCCGGACACAAACACACCAAAGTCATTCAACAATTATCACATCCAAACAGCGCAGGAAGTGACACACATGGAGTTGATGAGTGCACGGATGACATCATATCCTCCTGTATGAATTTGATTTTGTTTGGTTGTTGGATAGCGCACATACACATAAACACACATGCATTAAAGGCATGCTGAGGCTGAGCTCATCAGTCATTATAATGCAGAGCTCCTGCAGTGATAGATCAGTGTATTAGTATACTGGAGGGGTGAAGCATTTTTCTTTTAGGAGGGGGAGCCAGCGGCTAGCTTTATGTCTATTTACCAAGAAACTGTATGAACACAGCTTCCAAGAGTAAATCTATAGCAACGCTAATCTGTATTCCACACCACAGACCCCCTGACCTGCATGCTGGGAACAAAGTGTAATGTCTGTGTGTGCGTGTGTCAGAACAGAGGAGATGCTGAGTTGGGAAAAGCCTGAATTCATGATAAGAATCGACAAACAGGTAAAAGTGACGGAGAGAGACGGAGAGAGGGAGAGAAAAGGAGAAGAAGAGATTTGAGGCAACAAAGATGATGCTGTGGGTGTTGAGAGGAGGGGTATAATTTGTCCCATTAGAGTTCCTTTTCACAGATGCATTCCCACATCTCAGCTAATTGTCAGAGAGTTAAAGATGTTATCATGACCAGAAATAAGACTAAAATTCTAATAAACCAAAATCATCCTGTACTGGAGCGTCACACTGGACCCTAAACGTCTGTGATGAGCTGGTACTTAACGTTTTTGAGACGAGCTGAAACAGAAAGTGCCAAAACATCCCTATTTTCTCCGCCTCAGTTTGTCCCTCACAGAAGACACAAACACTTGACTGCAGTTGACCCCAGACTTCACACAAGACAGCTTCTCTCAACCACATCAGCATGTGAGAGCTTCAGGGAGAGCTTGTATTTAGACCACATGCTCACAACAAACGCATAAACACAAACTGCTGAACATCGCTTATGCCCCTCTGGTGCACGCACACACACACACACACACACACACACACACACACACACACACACACACACACACACACACACACACACACAATAAGCAGCAGTAAACGGTGCTAAGCTGTCAAGCAGGGATATAAGACAGGTCACTGCATTATTTATGGCTCTCCGCCACGTTTAGTATTGCATCCTGATAACACCTATTCAGCAACTTTTTTTCCACACACACACACACACACACACACACACACACACACACACACACACACAGATGCACCCATACAAACATGTAAGAAACATGCACACAGAGTGACACACAGATGTGTAGAAAAACACACATTTCCACATGGAGACGCTTTGCAAAATTGAACTAGATCCTTGTTTGTTGGCCCCAAATGCAAATTTTCTGACCTTGTTTCTTCGCTTTCTAACAGATTCATTTTCCCTCTGAGTGGGGAGCCTGGTTTGACTCTAAAGAGACACTTTTCAGCCTGTCGCAATCGATTTGCTAGAACTTTGCTCATGTGCAGGATCATAGTCCGCATTCATTTCCACTGCCCCGAGCCCGTAATGACAGCACTGGTGTACAGTGATTTAGTAAGTGTTTGTGTATGAAAGTGTGTTTCACGTAGCAAAACAGGGAGCTTGTTAAGAGCGACGGTATTATTTGGCAGATCAACTTATTATCCAGCAACATTGGCCCAAATGCTCAAAGTTTCACAGACTCATTATTGTGACCTTGTTGGAAACAGGTCCCTGAATTTAACAATCAATATACCCTGACCATCTGCATGAATGCCTGAGGGAATAAAATGCTAATTTTCCCATTGATTTCCATGTTTTCTTTTACTGTTTGCAATGCATTTTCAGTAAAATGGCTCGGTTCCAGAATCATGAAGCACTCACAAAACGCTTCGAGCACTGTTACCTTAAACGGCAGAAACACAGATACATGTGTAGTGAAAAGCTTTTGTGTGGCTCTGGGAATATCAGGAACACTGCAAATAACAGGCTGAAATGTCTTCTTTGGATCCAAACCAAGGGGCTTTTAGTCACCGAAACCTGGGAAACCTCAGGAACGACAGAAAGAGAGAGGGGAGAGAAAGAAAGGGAGGCAGGACCAAAGAAAGAAAGAGTAATGCCAGAACATCTGTCTCTCATCATCTGAAAAGAGAAAGTCAGCAGCTCAGAAAAGCTCACTGGACAGAAAATACAGGGCTCCTGCACGCACACACACACACACACACACATACACACAAACAGGTGGGGTTGTGCTTTTCTCCAGGTGCCCTGCATTAAGCCACAGTGGAAAACTACAGAGAGAAACGAGTGTGTGTGTTTGTATGTGTGTAACATAGAGGGAGGGATGGCGGAGAACTACAAAGGATCTGAGAAACAAAAAGAGTGATGGGAAAATATAGAGAAGAGAGACAAGGGCTCTTAAAAAAAAGAGAAAGGGATGAGTGTGTGATACAGAAAAAGAACTGACATGAGAACAAGCTTCTCAGCTCAGGAGCAAAGACACTTAACTGATCCGTGGGGCTTTAGAGAGAAGAGCGAGAATACGACGATGTAGAAAGGAAGATACAGTAAAAGATTTAAGATCAATAACGGAGAGCGGAGCTGAAAAGATGACTGAAGTGGAGCAGTATGACAAAGAGGAGAGCAGGTGGGAAAAAAAAGACAACAGTGTAGTAGGAAAAGGTAGATGTAAGATTCAAGAATGACGAGAGAGGAAGAGTTTCAGGTTAGAAAAACTGGTTTGGGACAAGTCGTGCTCGCAGCGTCCATGTCGTGTCATATCATGATAAATGATTTGAGGTGATCAGAATGAGACAATGCAGTCCTCCAAATTAAATCAAAGAGTTTTTGTCCACACCCTCCAGAGGGAGGGAGGACCAACCTGCTCAATGCGCCATGTGGGACACTTTCAAAAAATTCCTATCAGGTGATTGGATGAGCCATCTGTCGATCACCTTCTCCACTGAGAAAAGTCTTCGGTGTTGTTCTTTAGTCTCCTTTCACTTAATAAAGACTCTCCAGTCCTCATATCTATATTAGCATCTAAGCTAACCTCTTCAGGAGCCACGAATGAGCAGTCGCCTCTCTCCTCGCTGACGTCACACCAGCAAATCCAGCCGCCCTGCCAGGTAATGGCCGGACAGGCTCTCACTACCAACTATAATCACATGAGCCTTTAAAGGGCCCCTGCATTAGCTACCTGTTTCTGATGCCCTGTAGAGCAGGAGGGCCCCATGTTACTATCTGGCCCCATTAACTTCAATTGACATCATGTTTATGCATTCCTGTTCAAGTTTACCTTTAATCATACCATTGAACATGCGGTCAAGTGCTATGTGCTAAACCTGGAGATTACTCATATGATAGCAGGACCTTTTTGGATGTAGTTTACACCTCAGTTATAACAGGCCCATCGACGCTATATAAATAGAGGTTGAATAAACACAGGTACTGGTACAGAAGGTTCCCGGCAGCCTCATCTCAAGAAACACTTCAGATACCATGAAAACAAGCTCTGGCAACAGATATTCACAATGTTAAAAAGCCTAAGCAGAGGTTTTACTCTGAAAACCTTCATTAATTGTGTTTATTGCTCGTCTTTTAGTACCAAGATTCGCCTTCTCGTTCTGGAGTCTGTTACTGCTTATTGAAAATGCATTAAGAGTTGATTATGTGAAGCATTTGTGTTGATGAACTGAACCTGAATCTGGCGTATTCCTTTAAGCATCTGTTCAAAACGTAGTAAAAGAAGCCAACTTAATGCTCTGCATCAGCCGTTCAGGACTGAAGGCGCTCTAACAAGCCATGTGAATGGATTTCCAACTGTTGAGCTTTATTCTTGTCCGGGCAGAGAGAACAGGGATGAGAAAACATAGATTGACAGAAACAGAGAGAAAAAGTGGATGAAAGAGTAAAAAGATTTCCCACCGTGGAAAAGCAGGGCCAAAAGAAGGTGAGGGAGGTCTCTTAATCGGAGCGAGGGAAAACACTGACAGAGGGAGGTGTGGAGAAAGAGACAGAGAGTGCTATTAAAGGAGAGGTGAAGTGCCATGAAAAGAGGAAAACAACAGGATGATTCAGCGTGAAGGGAGAGAGAAAAAGGAAAACAACCTGTGGCCTCGCACGGCACCGCTCTGGAGGGACTACTGAGGACACACACACACACACACACACACACACACACACACACACACACACACACACACATTCTTCAGTGTGTGTGTGAGCGCTTTAAAAGAAGTGAGGACAGGCAAATGTTCTCATTTGAAGGATTTCCATGATCTCCTCTTCCCTCTGAGGACATTTGTACAAATACAAGCACACACAGGCTGATCTCCCCATCCTCTCTAATTACCCCAGTCATTACCAATGGCCAATGAAGACACTAGAATACTAACAGTTTACTAATGACATGATAACTGTAATTAGAACATCCTGCTGGACCCACTAATTGTCCTTTCCCTTTTAGAGACGAGAGAGAGGGGGAGAGACTGTGCCGAAGGTTAATTAGCTTAATGTTTATTCGCTCACTCCAAACTAGGTTGTTGATGTCAGTGGACCATGCTTCTGTTGCTAAATCACTATTATTCTAATGATGGGGAGGCTAATGTTCTAGTTTGATACATGCATTTCCTTTTTTAAGAAGCTGTGCGGCTCATTTGAATGTACTTTCTTGAGATTTGCGCTCTAAAAAGAGAAAAAAGGGAATAGAAAGACAGCAGTCTGAGCCACTGGATGACTGAGAAACACCTGTTACCTGCAGTATAATCAAAATGAAATCAGGTTTGGAAGAACTTCTCCCCAGTTTAATGGGAAATTTCATCACCTCTTTGAGAACAAACACTGTGGTTCGTCCTCTGTTTGAATCTGTTACATCCATCTGCTAAATCATCTCTTCAATCGCAACGTAATTTCAATCTTCTCAGGATAATTATTTAGAAAATCCTGTCTTGTCATATCTGTGCCATAATCAGAGTATCTATTGATAATATGCTTTAGCTCGGCCAGACCCTCCTGTGTTTGACAGAGGGGAGGAATAAATCTGGTTTGGTTTACTGCAGGTGGCTCCACTCAACTACTGCTTCCCACTCTGCTGCTTTCTTCTTATTTCGCTAAAGCCCCCTCGTGCTCTCTCCCTCTGCTTCTCCCTCTCCCCTCTCTTTTGCACCACCAAACGCTCCCTGCCATCTCCCTCTCTTGCTCTCAGTGCTTCTCTGTTTACAGCTTCATTGTTTCAGTGTGCTTCGCCGGGGTGAGAGTTCACAAGCACGTATTGTTAAAGCATTTCCAAGCCTTTTGTATACAAAATTAGAAGAAAACATGGGTAGAACGTGTATAGATGAGCTGATATCAGAGGCACTAATTGTCCTTTCTTTTTGTAGCAGCTGCAGATTATTTTGCTCCTGATATTGAACATTTATTCACTTCATGTTTTCACTCGCGCCATAATGCGCTGATGCATTCCCAGCCTTTCTAAAGTACGCTTGCCAATCTTCATATGCACTGAGCAATTATCTATGGAAACACAAAATTACAGTGAAAGGAACAAATGCAGTTAAATGCATATTTGTGGAAAATAATATCTGTAATATTTCAGGCTAACAACTGATCTTTTTCATCGCAAAGTAATTACACAGAGCGACCGTGTTAGTGGCAGCGAGTCAATTCATTACGTGCTGAGCTAAAACAGGGAATAACCCCATTGTGTGAACAAATGACATGGTTGGTTTGTTTTATTGATGCCCTGTTGGAGCTTACAAAGCATTATGACCCACACCAATGTAACATTTAATTATGACAAGCCTGCCCCAATGGGTAACAGCAGCAGGTTATGTGAGATGTGGGGCTAAAGCTTAAGGCTAGAAAATAACGAATGTCCTAAGAAGCCCAGTCACACTCAGGATGTACATAAACGTATCCATTGGCGAAAGTCTTTACATTCTGCAGTGCAATGACTTGTAACAAATACAACCAAAATGCAATCAATGGCAGAATTGGTGAACCTTAAAACTGTGTAAGAACTATCAATTTCTCTTTCTGTAGGCGGAGTTGTTGATTTTTTTTCCACCCCAAAAGTTAGACCAAGTTTCAGGCTTTTACAATCCCATTAGTTTGGCATGAGCCATCAACAACAGCCTCATAAACCTGCCCTTTGTGCATACCTGTGGGCAGTTCACCCCACTACTAGCTTACTTCTCAGACTGTGCACCGAGTGAGCCTGTTTCATCACGCGGCATATTTCAGCAGAGACACTATGGAAGCAGACAGCTGGTCTTGAGTGGCCAATTATGTCCGTTTATCTCCCTTCCAGGCACAGCTGTGATCAAACAGAATGAAGAAACAGGATCAAACAGCGAGGCTGAAAATCATTCTTCCGTTTCGTTCGCTTCTTTTTGCAGCTTCCCTCTGCCTGTTTCGGTCTCTGTCACTTCCTCCTCCCCATGCTTCCATCCCTCCCTCCTCTCTGTCTCTATATATACACTTCTTAGTCTCATCCTTACTCATCTCTCCGGAGACAACGGAGCAGAGGCATCTGTAAAAGTTTACTGCTGAGGAGGCTCCATCCTGCACAGCCTACTGCTGAGCATGTGTGTGAGGGCTCCGGTGGTTCTCGGGGTACCAGCAGGGAGGTCTCAAAGGGAGCTTGAGGGAGTCCCCACAAAAATGAAGGTCCATGTGTTGTCTTCTCAGCAAAATAACACTAGCTCTTCTATATAAAAACCAACACAAATTAGGGTTTTATAGTGGTAAGATAGGAAACTGCCGGTCATGGTTAAAAGGAGAACTGGTAATGGTTGGGGAAAGACTGCGGTTACAAAAAAACAATGGTGACTGGTGGAAGGAGACAGAAGAGCCATCCCGGTGTCTGGTGTCGAAATTTAACTCTACTCGCCACAACTTCCCTTTGAATTTCTGCTGTGCCACAGAACCTCACTCTATGCTTCCTGCTTTGTCAGTTAATATAAACTAAACAGGCCATCTTAAGCTGTTGTTCAGCTGTCTGGATAGGACTGTCTCAAAAACAGGCCCATAGTTTTTCCAAAGAGCGTCAGCAGTTCTCAATTATTGGTTAAAATCTAAACATTTAGAGGTGACATCACCCCAACCGGCTGTTCACAGTGGCCGGAGCCGACTTCCAGATTTCAGCTGAAGCCTCCACACATTGCAGTTTGTTCCGTGGCACATATCCTCTCACATCAGAGGAGAAATGTGATGTAAAGAATGCCTCCACTGTGCCCTCTGCTCACTGTTTTTCTCCAAAACAACATTTGGTAGGCGGGCCACTCAATCCAAGTCATGAGATCTGCAAAAGCCCTGGCTCGCCTCCTGAATAAGCCCTAAATCGATTAAATTTAGAATGCAACCAACTTCTCCACAGCTTCCCTCTCTCAAACCCCTCATTCACAAATTATGTGCACAAACAAATGTGTCTTAAAGCAGAAAGTTGGCCTTGAGGTGAAGATTTGAAAACACATTCTGATAGTTCTCTGTCTATTTTGCAGAGGCAGCTATGAGGAACCATTAGAGGCAATGAGAGCGTGTCTGTTTGTGGTGGAAAAACTAGTGACCAGACACGATTTAGGCCGTCAGTCTCTTTGACAGCAGACAAAAAATAAAAGTTTTTGCCTCAAAATGCATTATGGGAAGTTTTGTAAAATGTTCTGTAAACTCTTCCCCCTTTTTAAAGCTCATTTGGTTTATAAAACAAGTATTCTTATTGGCTGAGACACTTAAATTACCCATGAACGCACACCTGTGGCCGCTTAACTGCGAATTTAATTATTGATGCCTACACCTGGCGTCACCACCGCCAGGTTTGTTTAAACCACATCACCTAACATACTGATCAGAGAAGCTCAGTGCATAAAAAGAGTTTTGTAGTATGCGCCCTGTGCGTAAAGGCTGTATTAATGATTAAAACATACAAATGCCTACATTAAACGCATTAGACCTGCGCAATGAACGTGGCTTTTTGCCTTTCCGCCTTTGACTGAATGTAATTCGCAGAGTTTGTGCTGTTTCTCGCACCAGGGCATGTCCGTATGCACATAGGTAAACCTCTGATGGATTAGTGCATGCTTTAAACCCCGTCGTGCACACGGACCGGGGAAGTGACAGACCTCGCCAACTGGCCGCAGCCTCGATCGCTGGGGGCTGAGAGGAAAGGGAGCTCCGTGCGTCTGGCGCCGGTGCTGGCCTCCGATAGACGGAGACAGTAGCCCGGTCACTGTCACCGCCACCTCTTCGTTCTAACATTTATTAGGGGAGCCCTGTTGCACGCAGCTGCCAGCCTTGGGGTAAAAGTCTTTCAAGGAATGTTGTAAGACTAAATCATAGTGACACGATAAAGTCACTATAAACTCTACTGAGCAGCTTCCTCACGGACCTCTGGCGCTGACATTAGTCCCTAAAGGCATTTTATAGGAACATCATAGTGATTTTTCATTATTGAAGGGCCCTCCAGAGAACACTGATTGATAAAGCTGCAGTTTTAAATCACCGTTATATGGTTAAGATGTTTGTAAGGAGGACAGAAATCAATTTTGTCATCAAGCCAACGTCCTTCAGGACGGACTGAATCCGGCAGTGGAGTGGGACCATGGAAACGTTGTCGGTGCTGATGACACGAATCTGTGAAATCAGCTTGTTAGAAAGTTGCATTAACCCAAACGCAAATGTCTATCTGTGAATTAAATTTATGCGAGAAAAATAAGTGATTTTGTGTTCGCTGATGGCTCAGTACAAGTTGTTTACTCGCTTTCTTTCTCCCGTACCTTTCCAACGTCTGGTACCGACCGAGCGAGCTGGGTCAGCACTGCAAGACAGGACATCTGCAGCCAGGATCTCCCTCCTAATTGTGTTGGATGAATCAACGCCCATCGGCACTACAACGATAGCGCATTATTTGAAAGCGAGTGGTACTATTGACTGGTTCCCCTAAGATGTAATCATTTTACTCTCTTTACGCATTGTGGTTTGACGGGGAAACACCACATCTCTAATGCGTTTAACAGACTCCACACTTGTGTTGTGAATTAAGAAAATTTTCTCTAAAAAAGCGGGTTAATTTCCATTTAGCACCTACGTGTGACAGCGTGATTTGAGCGGGCAGCAAAAGTGTCAAACTTACCTCCTTCCTCTGCTTTGACCGCTGAAGGCAAGAGAAAAGCCAGTAAACATCCACAAAGCCACACAAATAAATCCATCTTTTCCCCGAGAAACGCGCCTCCTCTCCTCCTCAATGGTTTTATTCTTTGTATCTAAGACAAAGCTGCAGTCCAAAGTCCCCTTTTCTTCTCCTTTTCCACAGTTCTCTGTTTCTTTGAAGCGCAACTCAAGAAGTGCCCAAAATCCACCGCAAATGCCGGGTTGCGTTCACCTGGCTTTCCAAGAATATCGCGCTGGTTAAACGCTCTTTGTATGAGCTCTGTCAGCGTGTACTTCTTCTGCTGGGAAACCCAATCTGGGCCAATCGATCTCTAATCAGCACGATTCCTACTCTAAACACAAATTAAACCCTCAAAATCCATCGCGGTGCGCACAGACGGCAGCACTGTGTCCCCCTGTCAGTCACAACGCGCGTGGGAATATAAAGCTCGTCGACACGCTGGTTGACAGACAAAATCATAAATTTGAAACAAAGTGGAAATCACTGGCTGAAACCACCAGGGACTAACTGAAGCATCTGCCCACAAACATTAAGTTAATTAAAAGCTGAAAAAGTAACGCGAGCGTTTCCTCCTCGTCTCGATAAAATATCCCCAAATCTTTTGCTCCGTCTCTCTTTCCCGGTTGCGCATTTACTTCTGAGCCTCAAAGTACATGCGACTGAAAAAGAAATAATTTTCCCATCGATTTTCCTCTTGATACACTGTCCGGATAACAGTCCGTTCTTGCGCAAAAGATAACACGAGATCTCCTGGGAGAGGCAGCTCCGGCGTGCGTGCGTGCGTAAAACTGGTCGGGAGCAAAGAAACGTGCAGCCTCTCCGCTCTCCTCCTGCAAACTGTGCGTCTCTGCGCTGAAACGCGCTCTTCTATACCCTCTCCCGTTCACTCTCTCTCTCTCTCACTCTCTGTCTATCTCTCCTTCACGCTCTGTGAATGTCTCTCTCTCTCTCCCGGCAGCTCCGGCAGTGCGTTCCTTCCCCTCCGATCTCCGCCGGGTTTGTGGCAGCGAGCAGGACTGCTCACTCAGTCCCCTGTCTCGGTGTGCGTGCACGCCTCCCGCGCGCGCGCGTGTATCGGATTACAGTAGGCACCTCGGCCCGCCTCCGTATAGCCCCTCACTGATTAAAGAGCAGTTTCATCTCCCTCTCACTCCCTTCTCTCTCTCTCTCTTTTTTTTTTTGCCTCACCCTCTCTTACCTTCCCATGTCTTTCCCTTTCTCTGCCCCTGATGCATTTCCACCAAATTTCTTCCTTTTCCCATTTCCATTCATTTCCTCTCTCTTTCAAGATACTATCTCCATTCCTCTTTTAATTCCTTCCCATCTCCCCCCATTCTTCCTCCACCTTTCTCTCTGTCTCTAGTAGTCAAGAGAATAGCAGGAGGTGGAAAGAAGAAAGGTAGGAAACAGGGAGAGAAGAGGCCCACAGCAGAGCTTTATGAGCTTTGTAGTAGTGCTGAGAGCTTTAAAAGGAGCCTGGTGCTGGTTTACAGCAGGAAACGCTGCACATGTGCATGTAAAAACTAATAGAAATGGAATGGAATCTACTAAGTGACTTAATAATCAGTTACCAAACATGTCTTTTTCCTAATAATCTCTGACTTGAAGATTAACAGCAGAATTTTCTTTTAGAAAAACACAGATGTAGTTGTCATGCAGAGCAGCCATTGCGATAATAATGGTTTAGCTCCTGGATGCAAAAATGCAGGCCGGGACAAAAAGCTGTTCACCAAGGGCACATGGGTCAGTGACGAACAGAATCTAAACAAGGGGAGGAAGATACAGACAGCAATATGATGCTGCGGCACACACAGAGAAATGAGGCTGAATGGCAAACAACCAGGGGATAATTTCACATGGAGAAAAACACATTTGAGTTGACTGAACTTCTGCACACTTGCTGTCTGTCTCAGTCGCAGGATGCAGCCTGGATGTCAGTGGGAGGTGTGTTTTAGAGCCCGCAGCAACACCAAAGCCCGTGGTCTGAAAAACTAACCGAGTCTTGGCTCTCGTCATGGCTTCCCAGGACACACCCTGCACACATTCACACACAGATGCACACACATACAGCCCATAATGACACAGCTGAACTCACCATTGACCGCTCAGTAAAAATCAGGTTGTGCAATGAGTTATTACGTGGGAAGAAAATCCCTTCGAAACCTCGTCTTTTATGACAGAGGACGAAATCACACAATCGCTGTTGCCATGTGGCGCGTATTTATAGCCCCTTGAACTTTGGCACAAGCTTCTCTGAGAACAAGTACTCTCACAACTGTGACACATGCTAACTAATCTCACTGATCGGAGCCCTGTTTGTTCTCTGTTCCTGATCAGTTTTACTTTTACTGCGACTGGCCCGTGATTACCGGCGAGCAGGTGAATCACTGCTCTGAGTTCAGGACAGTGACATGTGACACACGCATGCGGGCGCACATACACACCATCAAACTGTCACTCAGATGGTTCCTAACATCTCTGGAGGTCTGAAGGTATTAAGTTCTTTTTCCATGACAGGTCTGTGTGTGTGTGTGTGTGTGTGTGTGTGTGTGTGTGTGTGTGTGTGTGAAAGAGAGAGAGAGAGAGAAAGAGCCACCCTTCTCATTCCTCGGGTCCCTCCAGTCGTACGACCCCTGTAACCTGTCCCTCTCTCCCCTCTTGCTCCCTCTGAAACTAAACCCACTGGAACCTGTCAAGAGATGAGCGCAAAGAGAAATCACATGTTAATATCAATGTAAGTTTGCAGTTTGTAGAAACATCTGAGTTTGATCAACAGAGAACAGGTAGTGCTGGTACGGTTAAATCCTTTAATCTTGAAAATGTCATCTTTTAAGGAATGAAAAACGGCTTCCTTTGACTTCAGGTGTTTTAAGATGAATATTTCTGCCTTATTTTAATCTGCACAGAGGAATTCAGTGCTTCCATTTAAGTGAAATAATGAAAGCAGTGTAAAATTGCAGCTTCAGTTTTGGTTTCACACGGGAACAGAGCATGCTGAATGCAGAAAGTACCTTAGATCTTATGTATCCACAAGTTGGCAGGGAGACCTTGGACAGGAAAGTAAGCAATAACCTCTGCGAATCATTCTGAATTCACACCAACTCACCACATGGACTCAAGCCTTCTGGACTTTCCCTTCACGCATTCTTCTGTATAACTTACAACAGTATGTTGTGAAACTAGGATATGCTAATCCATGACACCTTTTCTGCTTGCCAAGCAGTAGACTGGGTTTCCCAGAAGTCACCGCTGACATCACCGAGAATCCATTTTAGGGAAATGGACAGAAATGCTGCTGGTGCTCACAGACAGTCCAAGTGTTTCTACCTCACTGAGCAACTGGCAATGTTTGTATGTCGGAGCATGTTAAGACGAACACGTGGGGATACATTTATATGATGTCGCTCTCCTCAAATATCTAAACTTGGCATTACAGTGATGAAGTCCAGTTTGAGTCACATATCAGTGAGTCTGAAGATTTATCAGCCACCAACACGCTGCACAGCGGTTTATAATACTCAGAGCGAGAGACAGGATTTCACGGTGGAAGCTGTTTTATCTTTTATCACATCAGTCATGAGGTAAACAGTCGAAATCACAGAGTGATCGACCAGGCGTGAACTTGCACTGCGTTTTTTTTGCTGAATGATGACACTTCAGCCCACAGACTGTATAAAACATGGATGTGGTATCCATAGGTGGAGCATGGGCGGAGCTGAGTTGTGCCAAATGAAGCCCGGTTGCTCAAACCTAGCAGCTAGCTCTCACTCAAAGCAGCCATGCACATAAAAACCTTAATTTGGACCAGGTTGCTACCATCTTAATATGGGGGTCTATGGGGATTGACTCCCTTTTGGAGGCAGCCTCAAGAGGCCAGGCAAGGAACTGCAGTTTCTGACACTTGGGCGTTGCCGTTTTCATCCCCGGAGGTTGATGCTTGGTTCAGCTATTTCGCCGGATAACGCTGTGTTGTTTTACTGGAAGCCCCTGAGTTAGCAGCCCCATTGGGTCGTCATGCTGGTCTCAGTCAGGTATGCAGGACTTCAGGACCACCAATAGTGCTGAAATCCCTGAATTTGCTTGTAGATGCATTTGCAGTTAATACTTGGACCCTCACACACACATTTGTGTTCTATCATGGCTACCTATAGTGGCTTTTTAAGCTATTTTTAGTTTTTCTTTTTTACCTGAAACTTCTTTAACCCACTGTAACTAGTTGGACATGGTATGAATTTCATTTCTGACCAAAGCAAATGCACACTAAATTGGTGAACTATGGATGAAAACCGCCAAAAATGACATATTTGGTAGTTGTCACAGTTTTAATGGCCTCTCTGGCTGCTGCCCCTCTCCTCGCAGCAACCCTGACTGTGTCATATTTACCTTGGAAACAAGGGAGGTGTTAGATAGTCAGATAGCTTGGGAAACCCCCGACACCTTTCTGGCGTCGGATTGTGGGGCGCCGTGTCCGACCATTTCTGTAACTTTCCAAAAGCGACAATCTGACATCAGCGCCGGCTTCACGCTGTGATTGGCGAGCTGTGCGGAGGTGAGACAGGAGTCAGGGTTTGAATTTCTCTCTCTAGCTGTCTTTTCTTATTCTTGACACGACTATTTCTGTCACTCACCAGGTGAAGTTCGGCCCAAACGTCTGACAATCAATAAAAGATTTTGTTTAAATGACGATATTCAAGATTCTACTGGGTTTTTGTTTTAACTCAAGCGGCCGTCAATGCTGTTGTGTCACACTGTTCAAAGCTCATTTCAACACTGCACTCAGCACTGAGGTGTCTCTGCTCTCTCTAACTGCTGGATTGCATGACGCCCTGAGTGCCGAAGCTGGTCTTATTTATGCTGCTGTTTCTACTTCAGTCCTAACTTACGCTACTGGATTGACTGGAGAGAAGTGAAGCACACATGCATTTGTATAAAAACATTAAGAGTACGTGTGTGTGTTGCAACAGAGCTGTGAAGCCAGCCGAGGGTAAGGTGATCCTCGCTCTGCGTCAGGGGAAGAACTTGTCTGCTGGCCTGTCGACAAGCACTACTGGCCCTGTCCACACCTTGCCAACACACTGCATCCTCTAGCGCTCGACTCTCGCTCGACTCTCGTTCAGCTAATTTGATGAATGATTTTTAATTTCAGTGTTTTCTAAATTATTTTTTTCTCTGATCTCTATTGTCTATCTCTCGTTCTTACCACCAGGTCATGCTTTATTTCTCTATTTTTTTCTTTCTTTTATTTATTCGTCCGTCTGTTTTATTGCATTTCATCTCGTCTTTTCCCTTCCCTTCCTCTCTTCTCTCCACACATCGCCTCCTCCGCCCTCTTTTCCCCCTTTCTGTCCCTCCGGTGGCCGAGCGGGATTCACTTTCGGGAGTTAAGCGATGCAGACCAACTGCCTTGAGACCCCCCACGCATGAAGCAACAATATGAGCAGCTCTCTTAAGAGCCCCCGAAGGTCAGTCCTGGTCATTGGAAACAACCCACAAACCAAAAAAAGGCCTCTATTTGACCCAAAACAACATGTTTCAGCTTCCACTGCTGCTGTAGAAACTTAAAAAACTTCTCTGAACTCAGAGATAACCTCAAATCTTGAAAAAGAGAAGCTCTTTGCGGCCAGTTTCCAAGGATTCCTGCCATTTATAATGAGAGTAATATGAAACAATTTCTCAGCAGTGCCATAATTACCATATTTGCAGCTCAAGCTTCCTTCTGCAAACTTTTCAGTTTTTTCATTGACCATTTTGGAACACCTTTATAACATTACTGAATATCATCAAAACACTTAGCATGGGTGTGTGTGTCTATGTGTGCACGCATACCTTTACGAGTTCAGGCTGCAATGGCGCCCAGTAATGCTAGCAAAGTAATCCAAAATGCTACCGGCCCGCTGTGATTACCATTCCACCACCGCTTCCCTCCCTCCATCCATCTTTGAGCTTAATGGCACATGGAGAACGTGGAGATCTCCGAGGGACCAGCAGCTCTGCATCCATCAACCTCTCCTCACTCCCGCGCATGTGTGCCTGTGAATAAATGTTTGCGTACGTGTCCGTATGTCCGTCTGAGTGCAGAGCTGGTAGCTTTCTTCAGTGCATCAGATATTTTTCTTACCTGTGTGTGAGTGTGTGTAGTCACCTCCAGGCTCCAGGGACGCTGCGGCGGCTGTGTTTTTGTCCAGTTTTTCACCACTGTTCAATTTCCTGTTCCAAGATCTCTCCCAGCTCAGCGATCATGTTTCCTCCTCTGTTCTGTTCTTAAAACAGCAATGTTATAAAATCAGAGCAACAAAGATATTCAACGTAATATTCGCCCGACCCACAGCCATCAAAGTGTCTCACAAACAGACACGCACGGAGAGCAAATATTTACATGTGCATACATCACCCATGGACTGACCATATTTATCTGTAGTGCGGCAGATATTTCATCTCCGGTGTGGGTACACAAGCACTGAAAACACTCAGCAATGCAAACACACACACACACACACACACACACACACACACACACTCCCTGCGGCCTCATCAATAAGCCATATTACTGAGCAGGTCTTACGGGAAGCCACAGTAAATTAGTGTGTCAACAGTTAACATGGGCTGCACTGACATACTCATTTACTGCTGGAGCAGAGCTGAGACATGCTATGAGGACACACACACACACACACATAACAGGGTACAGATATAGACACACAGATCTGTGAAGATTTACACGCATGCAGAGATGCACACTTGCACGGACACACGGCCTCGTCGATGAATGTGTAAAGAGAGGCACACGTGCAGCTGACAAGTACAAGAACCAACATACGTACACTTCCTGACATTCTGGAAATATACTCATATGTGCGCATATGTGTATTTTGTGCGTATGTGTGTGTGCAAGTGTGGACATTTGTGTCTGTCATACCATGCCCAAGTGCATGCGTGCGCTTCCGTGTGGGTGCACAACTGAGGGGTGATAATCACAGTACAGCCTGTGGAGCCTGCAGGGAGTCCACTCAGCTATTAGCAAGGACACAGAGGTGATAGAGGAAGACACACTCACACACACACACACACACACATACATAGACACATACCAACAAGCAGCGTCCAGGGATCACAGTGGGCTGTCAGAGCTGAGCAGAGTCTGTGAAAAATGTCTGCTCTTTCTAATAACTTTATTGTCCAGCTTTCTCTTCCGGCTTTCTTCCGTCTGTCTCTTCTCCCCCTTTGTCCTCTCTATCATTTAACTTTTTTTTTCACCTTCTCTTTGCTCTTCATTTTCCTCTCTTTTACAATTACTCTGCTTTCTTTCTGCCTTTTCTCTCTCTGCCTCTTTCATCCCGTACCGTTTCCTTGTCTCCCCTCTGTGTCGGACTTTCTCATTTGCTGCTCTCTCTCTCTTCCCATAATGCTTCCCTTGCTTCGCCCTTCTCTGTTTCTTCTCCCTCTTTCTGTGGTTGTAGATAAGGACGTCCTCGCTGGATGTTTGACTCAGCCGGTAGCGCGGCAGCAGCAGTTAGCACCTTAGCGTTCCTCAGTGGGGAAATGAGAAGCACTGCCGAGATGTCAAACTGACTTTGAGTCTTGTAATTGAAATGCTGCCTCACTTTTGGAGGAGGTATCAAATTGGTATCAAAGTATTTTCCAAACGGACTGCAGTTAAATAGGCGAAAGCATGGATCACAACAATCATGGGCTCATAACTTAAGTGTTAATTATGTTTCAGACTAGATGTGGTATTTAATGTATGCTCACAGCTGTCGTTTGACAGAGAGCCCTGCATAAACACACTCTCAGCTGAACTGTAATTATACTGTAAGTCTATAAGATGAGTTGCCATTGAGCTTCATTGTGAGGTTGTCTAAATTAACTTTTCCAAGAGTTGTAGCTGGAATTTACTCTGCTTGTATATCTAGTTACTGTGTTTTTGGCACTACCAAGAGATCATTTTCAGTTTGTGCGACTATGATTCACTACTACTGCATCCTTGACGATAAAGTTTAAGCATAAAGATACGACATATTATGATCTATATATACTTAAGAAGAGCTTCTTCCACTGTTCAAACAGGGGGTTTCACTTTCCAACAGTCAGCAAAGCGCCTGCTTCTGTCAGCCACTGGCCAGGTGTGCAGAGGTGTGAAAATGGACAGAGCTCCAAATGCAAATTCCTCTCCACTTTAATCATATTTCATCTGTTACTTTCAACATGAACCACTGAACCGCACTGATTGCCTCTGTTTTGGCTGCAATTAGAGGCATTGTGCTTTCCAGGGAGAGATGGGAGTATAATTGAAATCAGGATCAGGTTCTGAACAACATTTGGAACCGATAAACGCAGATGGACGGGCTCTGTCTACATCAGTACACGTGTGCTGTAAATGGAATATTTTATTTTCTTCTCCTTTCAAGACTTCTTCCATTTATTAAAGCCCTCCTCCTCCTTTCCCCTCAACCTGTTCTAAAGTAGTATGTACAACTTTTGTTGTACATATAGTTTGTGATCACCTTAAACTCAGTGCGCCTAGAATGGAAAACTGCAAACAAGCAAAAAAAAAAAAAAAAAAAGTGTTGACTGATTGATGGCTTTCATGGACTGGGCACAGCTTTAACTTTTTAAGGTTTTTATGATCCTCGCAGCACAAAAAATCCTCATGCACGTTGGAAACAAAGACACTGAGTCGGAGCGTCAGTCTTATTTCAGGGATTTGTGTTCCCTGTTCCTGTTAAGTTGACATTTTACAGTTACATGATTTTGGTGTGACAGCTGGGGTACCGCGTTTAGCACCATCCATCACTGTCTGACAAGAAAAGCCTGAAAGAGAAAACCCCCTTTACAGCCCTCCCGTCACACCCTTCCAGCTCTCTCCCTCTTTCGTGCCCCTCTATTGTCTTCCTCACTCTTTTATTATTACAACTTCAGATCAGTTCATTAGTCGCCCCATTCTTCTCTGTTTAAGGCACCACCAATAGAATTCCAGTAATTGGGACTAACTGTACTTTAGTGTATGGGAAACACACACACACACACACACACACACACACACACACGCACGCACGCACGCACACACACACACACAGTTTTCACAATCCACTACCTTCCCTTTGCAGACAGTACAGTCATATGTATGCTGGTATTGTTAAAGAGAAACAAAAGACAGACCTGTTTATGAGCAAGTCACTCAACTGTAACACTGAGAGTACAGAGGAGTATGGGTCACTGGTCACGAGTATGTAGTACACACACACACACACACACACACACACACACACACACACACACTCTTTCAGCACAGGATACACTGCACATCCTCCCCTGTCTAATGACAGTATCAATAATAACAGCCTTTGGGATATTTGTGTGTGTGTCTGAATGTTTGAGGGGTGGATCTCTTAGCGGAGCACAGTAAGAGTGTCTTCTCCGTGGGGGTAAACCCCTTGTTGTCTTAGCTCACACTAACTGATAGGATTATCAGCAACAGCTTAATCACACACACGCACGGCGTCAACACTCAAACAAACACAGAGACAGAGTGGTGTCTGATCATTGATAAGACGATGGGTCAGGAACCCAACACTGATAAAATGGCCTCTAAGCCTGAGAGGGCTGATTACACAGACTGCGTCAGTGTGTGGGAGTGTGTTACAGCATAAAGCTTCCCCCTCTTTCTCCACTTGTCTTCACTCCCTTCCATCACCCTCTGCATCCACTTTTCTGACTCTCCCTCTCTCCACTTTCTTACAGGAGTCACTTCTTACATCACACTACTTCCTCTTTCCTCCTCCTCAGATACCCCCTAACTCCAGTCATCCCCTCCTTCCTTATCTCCCACATTCATTCATTTGAAAGAGACAGCTCATGTTCCCCTTCCTCAATAGCCTCTGTATGCGAATGTTGACTGTAAACACCTTGAAGTGATCTGGCTGTCGTCTAAACTTGTAATTAAGGGAAACAATACTCAATTACACACCAGCAAATACACAGAGTCGGGTGTACCGCACAGTGGGTTTAACACAGATAATTCAGTACTCTTTAAAGCTTGTTTTATTCACCCAGGGAGGTTTATAGTTGCAAATATCATGTTTGGATTAGGGTGGACACACACACACACACACACACACACACACACACACACACACACACACACACACTCCCAATGAGTCTGCACTGTTCACACAGCTCATTTCCAAGCTTTTCTAAAGCTCATATACTGTACGGGTGACATTTCCGTCTCCTATAGGGGACTGAAATGGAAAATATTTTGACCTTTATGCGACCATACTTATAGGATTGGAGGGAAGGATTGACGGTGGGAGGAGTGAGATGGGATGGAGGGTCGGCGGGACCAAGGGATGAGGAAATGACTTGGCTTTTGGCTTCGCTGTATCTGCACGGGAAAATTTGAGGCGGGCAGAGGAGGCGGTGCAGGAGTAAAGGAGATTGAGAGGAATATTGGATTCAGCCACGTTAAGACTGAAAATAATTTTGTGGGGAGGTCCAGTTGCGTAGTACGTCCATGAGGTTAAAGGTTTAACAGAAGCCAAAACAGCGCAGCACTTTCTAATACTACAAGATACTATTTTACAACTCAGGCAAGGTTTTCACATCTACAATCATTTAGTCCTTCATAGCACATGTCGCAATGTAAACAGTATTATATGTTCTACTGGGTATTTCTGCTAGCAGGTCAACTTGAGAGGCAGCAAAAATTGAGCCACATTCAAGTTGTTTGTGGCTGAATTCAAGTCATACAGCCGATCAGAGATTGTGTTCACACACACTGTAGTAACCACCCATATACAGCTCATGTGTCGGCCTCAATTCTGGTATTGCAGAGGTTTGAGTGCGTGCACAGGTCTGCAGAGCCCGCCACAGGAGGCATGAAATGGCCTTTAGTCTGTCCTGACTTGCCTGAGAGGCCAGAGCAGAGCTTTTCCTCAAAGCACCAAAGTGTCTGAATCTTACAAACAGCCAAACATTCAGTGGTGGAAGCAGACTTATTTAGACTTCTAGAGGTTTTGTTGTACTTAAGATGGAATTACCTTAAATATGAGAATGCATGTCTGCATGTAAAGATATCTTCTTTCATCCACCTGCTGTGCAGCAACTCTCTCCCTGTCTAAAGCCTTTGTCCTTGTACATGCGCACTAGAAAAAGCTCCTTCTAGCTCAGGACATCTTCTCTAATCCCCTACCTCTATTACCAGAAACCAGATGTCTTTAAGAAATCAGCTCGCTGGAGAAAGACAGTTTACTTGCTCAAGTAACCTGGTTATGTAAGTGCATGTAAACGCACTAAGCACAGTTCTACTGTTGGTCTGAACATGACCTATGAGGAGTGAAAGTAGAAAACAGGCCGAGCGAAGGGAAGCAATCATGGACTGTTGGAAGCTGGCATGTGTTGAGTTCATCAGTGAATATTTACATGATTGAAAGTCCATAGTCTTCATTCATTGTGGTTCAAGACAATGGTGATCCACCCTGCGGCATACAGGAAGTTGTTTGCTCGGAATAGCGCGAGCTGTAATTTCAGATGTCGAGAAAAGCTCCACCTACAGAAACCAAACCTTAAAAATGACAAACTCGAGGATTACCACTTTGATGATGTGAATTAAGGAGGGAGTTACCAGGAAACAAATATACAGTTGTCGTTAGGCATCTATTTATAGGAAAGAGGGAGGAAGGGGGAGCGAGGACCAGAAGGGAGGCGAGGGGGTGATATAATAATTGGAGTTACTTCCAGGGAAAATCCTATTTTTGCAGTCTGGCAGAGATAGAGGAACATGTGAATGGATGGAGGATTGAGGGAAAGGGAGGAATACACAGTTGCTTTCTGGAGAAAATCCTATTTTCTCAGTCTGGTTCTGAGGAAGGGATAGACAGATGGATCTCTGGGTAGTTGGATGGGTGGAAGGATGGATGAATGGAAGGAAGGATGGAGGGATGGATGCACCAAACTGTGATATGGGCTGGGCTGCTGAACACAAATAAAGTGAATAAACAGAAGACAGTGACGTTGAAAGGGTGTGTAAAGACACAAAATCCCTGGATGGATGGATGGATGGACGGATGGGTGGATGGATGGATGGATGGATGGATGGAATTGCTTCCAGTAAAATCCTATTTCCTGCAGCTGGTAGATTTAGCACCTGGAGCCTTCAGATTACCATAATAATCTACCATGAGGAAATAAACAGATTCTGGACTCTGGTGCTGTGTGTGTGTGTGTGTGTGTGTGTGTGTGAACGTGTCTGCACATTGTATTTCCTCATTCAACATGTGTACTGTGGTTCTGTATGTTTGCGTGTGTGTGTCTGTACCGAGCAAGGAAAGACGAGAAAGGGAAATGAGGGGTCGCTTCCCTGGCCCACAAATTTGATTTGGAGCTGCCGCTTCGATGAGATGGTTGACCGCATCCAGCACCACCCCCTCCTCACACACACACACTCACACACACACACACACACACACACACACACAGATATTAGCAGACACTAATTGATTGAGGAGCGCTGGCTGATGGACAGCGTCTGAGATGGGTGGAAGAGATGAGGGGGTCAACAGCTGTTTCATTTCCCAGACCTACCAGAGTGTGTTAACAGACAGCACACACACACACACAGTGACACGCACGCACACACAAACACGAGTGTGTAATGTTGTAATGTGGCATTGAATGGCTTGATGACACGGAAAGAGGACAGACACACACACACACACACGGTCACTCTTATGGTGTTATAATGCTATCACACAAGCTTGACTGAGCACATTAAAGAGAACACGTGCGCCGTCTCTGAGGGCATTCAGAAAGCACACACTCACACACATATGGGCGACCATGGGAGCGTAACATGCGCTGGTGTCAGGTCACCTTTAGATCGCTAACAGGGAGACGTGAGTGATCACGTCCGATCATTAATCCGTCAAGCTGAAATCTGGGTCAAAGACCCAAAGATCATCAAATACTGCTGACAGGCTGCAGGCGCCATGGGCGAACAATAAAAACATGCACGAACAACAACACTGTTGTCTTGAAGTTGTGTTTATTTTTAAGATTTATGAGCTGAAGCACAGGCCAAAGGCTGAATTAGCCCACTGTCAATAACCCGAATGATTGACTGTCTTTCATTAAGTATGCCACAATAAAGTTATTTCTCTGTCTGCAAGAGCAGGAATGGTTCCACGAGTCAAGGCACGCTGTTTTGTCAAAATACAAAAAAAAAAAAATAAAAAAAACCTAAAAGCTTTTATTGACATGACTGCCTGATGACAAACAAGACCATTATCTATTGACCGCAAAGTTGTTCATTTGTCACTGAAGTTGAAGTGTTGATGGCTTTCTTTTATTCTAACAGCAGCTATGATAATTGAGTTTTGATTAAAGTACATATTGTTATGTCTGAGCGTGTTTGTGGAAAAAAACAACAATACGTCAACGTCTTTTGCTAAATGGCCAATACCTATAATCTCTCTCTCACACACACACGCACACACACACACACACACACACACATGTGCTTGCACACATATCCTCTCTAGCTGCTCCTCGATCCCTCTCCTTCCTTTTGATCACCGCCCTTTATGTTTCTGCTCTTTTTATAATCATCCCTCTTCCCTCTCGCTGTCTTTTCATCCGCCTGTCATTCTCCTCCTTTACCGCTTCCTCTCCGCTGCGTCTCCCCATGTTCTCCCTCTCACCTCTTATTTTTGTGTTCCCTTTCACCCTCCTGTCCCTCTCTCGGATATAACGGCACAGCGTCTCCATGCTTTAAACATCTTTCATCCTCTTTCACTCCCTAATTGGTCTATTATGAAGAGTTCAGCCAGGACGGAGCAGGGATAAAGAATTAAAAGAGTAATACTAGAACCCCGTGCAGCTGGTGTGTGTGTGTGTGTGTGTGTGTGTGTGTGTGTGTCAGTGTTTCCGAACACTCTCTGTGAGAAGCCATCCTGCATGCATCCCAGTGCAAAAATTAGAAATGTGCACTGCTCATTAACAGATGAAGGGAAGTTAACCAAGTAGACACGTTGAAAACATTTCCAATAAAGCAAAAATCAGAGTTTTTTTGTTTGCCCAAAGGGCTGTAATTGGCTCATTGCTGCCCCTTGTGGCCAGTGGAGGAATAATCACAGTGGTGATGGAGCCAACCATCGACAACAAGGTGCAGCAAACGCTACGCTTTTGCTAGAGAGGAGGTTTTATTAGTGAGAACTAACTTCTGGATTCTTGATTTTTGAGACTTTTTTTTCATTACTATGTCCTGAACTTGTGTTTTAGGTCATTTATCCAAAAACTGAACAAAACAGGGAGAATTTTGGATGTAACACAGCGAATGCAAAGCCTTCAAACGATACACGAGGAGCATAAAAAAGCTAACGAGACAATGGTCTACTCGTTAGGTGGGCCTGTTTTAATTAGAGATGGGATGTACTGTCTTTGTCACATGGTCAGTTTCACCATCTGCTTAACTGCTTCAAATTGAAATGTTATTAAAAGTATTCAGACCTCTAATTTTTGCATTATACTTTAACTGTGGATAATTTTATGCATTTCCGAAGGTTTTCGTTGACCTGTGTTTCTCTCTCAGGCTTCTTTGCTCGGCTTCTCTCTTAATTCTCTGATGCTCTCCCTCCCACTCCCAAACCTCTTTTCTTTTAGCGTTTTCTGTGTCTAACAAGCAATGTTATGTTTTCTGAGCTGAGGGTAGATTTTGCAGATTTATCGACAGGGGAAGGGAGCGGAGATGGGGAGGCGAAGATGGAGAGAGTCGATGAGAATGGAAAAGACCACTGTAGCTCAATCTTTTATGTTTTCTTCTTTCCCATCTGCCTGCCTCTCTCTCTCTCTTCTTTATAGCTCTGGATGGCCTTAGAACAAGGCACAGGATGAAATACAAAGGATTTAATGAAGCATCACACACACACACACACACACACACACACACACACAGAGCTTCTCTATTTACAGCTCCATCTCTTTAGGGTTCTTCTCTCACTCCACAGTTTTATGGTGCTGTAATAAAACAGACAAAAGACAAATGGTCAGTGAAGGATTGCTTCTGCGAGGGGCGTTTAGTAGTCACTTAGTCATTCAGCTGGTCAGTTAGCCAGTCAATAAGTCGACCATACGGTCAAACAGTGCAGTGACCGAACCTGTCGGCCGGGTCCCCACAGCTGTAATTCAGTCCGGCGAGTGATCCACTTAAATAGCAAGTCCAGCTAACCAGTCACAAACAGGCAAAAAAGAAAAAAATATTCGGAAATACTTCAAAAAATCTGATGTTTTTGTAACTTTTGAGAGTCCGTTGAGGAGTTTTACCAGAGCGTAAAGGACTCACAAACATATACAGCCATGTGGGGAAGTCTTCTCTCCTGCTAAAACAATGCCCAGCCCTAACAAACACAGTTGGTCTCTTGGTGTGACCCCCTACTGCTGCCCCACTCCATCAAGACTAATGGGTTGTGACTCTTAAGCACACACACACACACACACACACACACACACACACACACACAAAAGCATGCCATTGCAGTACAAAAATAACTAAAACACTGAGCCTATCTATCTGTCTCAACCATCTCTGTGACCTCTATTAAGTTACCCTTACATTTGGGTGAGCGGTGGTGGAGACAATGAAACTCAGAAGCAGAACTTATATAAGGAGAAAAGCCTATTTATCTATCCACCCATTCTTCTATCTCGCCATTTGTCTGAGTCATGTTTGCAGGGGCAACATGGGATGCATCCTTGCAACCTCTTCACCCCTGCACCTATAGCAGCCCACTGACCCTCCTCGGCAAGCTACGGCACATGGACCCTCCACCAAGTCCTGGTTTTATACCCAGACATGTTCTCTCTGTCATTCATGCTGCTAAGCCTCCAAAATAGAGGATCTTTGAGCTCCTCTTCATGTAGTGAACGGTCTCAATGTCTCTATAAAATAAATTAAGCTTGTTACTGTAACTGGGTGCAAACAGCCTAAAGAAAACAGAACCAGAACTAAGGCTGCATTGACTGTGTTTCGGGTACAGCCCTCATATTACCCACAGATACTTGAATCCTTCTACTCAGCATTAATATGAACAGAAAGGCTGCTACAGAGACACTGCTGAGGCAGAGAAAGACAGACTCACCAATGACAAGCCCTGATGAAATGTGTGTGTATGAGTGATAATGAGCTGTATGTTTTCATACTCATATCTTTAACAGCATGGTCACTGGTGAAGGTGACCGCGGCTAAGATTTATTTTCTTTCGTCTGGACTAACACGAGTTTTAAAGCAATGATGGCGGTGATCAATAAGTGTTTGGTGTGGCTCATTTAATCGAATCTGAATCAAATTCGGGGTTTATTGCCGAGAAAGTTTTCACGTCCAAGGACTTTGCCTCGGTGTTGAGTTGCATAACAGCAGAGAAAATAAACACTGCAGAAGTCAAGAAACACAAATAGAAAAAAAAAATGTTGAAAAATGTATGTGGAAGATGTTTGTTTTTAAATGAAAGGGCTGAACAGTTTGTGCAGGAATATGCAAGAGTTCCCAGAGATAAGGATCAAAACGATGCGTGTTATATGCAATGCACTGTGAGATGTTTAGACTGTGCATTCATGTGTCTGCAGGGAGGATCTAAGTCAGTGCCAGTGTGGGTTTCAGGTCTTGGGTAACGGTGCAGGGTGTGGGGTTACTGGTCCGGTCCAGTGAGGCTCCCACCTGTTCCAAAGTGGAGCCTTTACTTCAGTCTGACAAGAAGCCAAACACTCCTTTTCCCCCCGCCCTGGCTAACCAGGACCCAGCCCCTTTAAAGAACCTCGCCCTGCAACCCGCAGACTTCTAATCTTCCAGCGTGTAAACCCATCCCTCAGAAATTAGTGCGCAATCATGGTATGCTCGGCAGGGTAGGGACCTGTAATGTAGACCGAGTGCCTCACCCCTGAGCGGGGTGTGGACTGAGCGCTGCCCCTTTTACACTTTCCCAATCGGCCACAAAGTTTTCTTTCACTTTCTCTAATGAGCCTTCATTACTCCAATCTGAGGACTACAGTTTCTCTGTCACGGCAGGTTTTTGAAACTGGCCAGCAGTTACACTAAGGGACCAGTGTGTTGGATTTAGTGGCATCCAGCAGTGAGGTTGCAGATGGTAACCAACTGAATGCAACACCTCTTCCTTTCCAAGTGTGAGATTCACCTGAGGCTGCCTCCAGAAGCGAGTCAGTCCCCATAGACCCCCATATTAAAATGCCCAACTTTAAAGCATTAAAGAATTTTTCTACCACTCGCTCATTTAAATTATATTGAGGCTTAAAGTCATGCATAATTATGAGCATGGCCACTTTGAGTGACAGCTCAGCTCCACCCATGCTCCACCTCGCCCGTGCTTGGATTAGTCAGGAGCTTGGTGGAGTCAGGCGCTGCCCATATGGCGACGGCCAGAGCCACGGAAACCAGTGGGTGATGTCCATGTTTTACAGTCTGTGGGTTACAGGTTACAACTGCAGTAGCAGAGAAAACCCAACACACACTAAAGCAAATTGATGAAATCTAAAAATATTGTCTTTTAATCATGTTCTCTTGCTGTTTTGTCAACACAGTAAAATTCATTCAGTCCGGCACACCGAACCGAAATGTACTTAGCGTAATTGAATTGGTTTGAACGGAACTGAATTTAAATTAATTGAAATGAAATGACTGAATTGGGAGCGAGAGGGAAACAAGCCCTCAACAGGTGATGAAGAGCGAGTGTGTGTGTCAGTCAGTGTATTGTTAGGCTAATTTCCCAGCAGCCTCCTGCAGAGACACATTGCTTCATTTCAATATCAAACGGCTTTGAAGGAAAGCTTTTTAAATGGCACGCTAATTGTTCTAATGGTCTGTTCCTCAGCACCTCTCCTGCGCTCGCTCTCTCTCTCCCCGCTCCCCTTTTACAACCTCTCTCTTCTCCTTTCACACTGTATTATAATGACCCGCTTCCATCTTTCTTTCTTTCTCTTGCGCGACGCACACATGAACGCAGATTTGTGAGTGACAGTTTAATGAGAAGTGCTTTTCCATTAAACAGACAAAAGGAGAGAATGCATCAATTAACACCCACTTACAAACAACACACACACATTTCTAGATGGCTAAGATTTTTGTGTGCTTGTTGCAGACACACACACACACACACACACAGCAGAGACTGATGTATAGAGACAACAATTATGTGTGTCACAAGTAACCAATGCAATCATCCCACTCTTACACTTTATGTGGATGAATGAATCTCTATTTCTCTCGCGCTCTCTTTCAAACACATACAGCTGCTATAGAAACAAACGCCTGTTATTCTTTTGTCTTTTTGTCTCGTCTCTTTGCGCACAAACCACACACACCACGTACGTGTGGATTGTAAGAAACTGACAGGCGAAAAGTCAGAACTCAGCTAAATCGCTACATTAGTGATTGTCACAGTAAAAGCAACCACAATAAAGTTTATACTCAGGAAAGAAACACCAATTTCTGCCTGTTGTCACTCAGTATTTAGTGTGTTTTTTAATGCTGATCTTTACTTTTCATTTCATTTTTTGAAGCTGTTCCACCTCCTCTGGGGCATTTGAGGAGGAATTGGACCAAACCGCTACTTTTCCACATATAAACTGTAATCACTGTGTTTATCTATGGAGCACAGCTCAGTACATTGCCAGGCAACTACAGGGTTGCAGCAGTGTCAGTTACCTATAGGTGCTGGAGTTGTGTAACCTGGCAGAGTGGGGGTATGCATAAATGTATGCATGTATGTATGTGTGTATGGGGGTGTGTGAGTGATTGTCATTAAAACAAAAGAAATGCACCGATTATAGTCAAGCTACAACTTTGGTGGTGTTGACACGAGTTGGTGCAGAACATATCTGTCAGGCTGCAGCACAAAAGTTTGGACGCTATTTAAAATATAAATAAACAGAATGTGATAACTTGCTAATCCTTTCTGACAAATACTCGACTGAAAACAGCACAGAGACGATATATTCAGTGTTTGACCTCATCAGCTTGATTGATTTTTTGTAAATATCTGCTTATTCTGAATTTGATTCCAGCAACATGTTTCAAACAAGTTGAACAGGAGCAACAAAAGACTAAGAAAAACATGCAACGCTCCAGAAACACCTGTTTGGAACATTCCACAGGTAAACAGGTTGATTGGTAACAGGTGATAGTGTCATGATTGGGTATGAAAGGGGCGTCCTGGAAAGGCTCAGTCGTTCATAAGCGAGGATGGAGCGAGGGTCGCCACTTTGTGAACACATGATTGGATGAAGGAGATTAACACATGGGCTCAGGAACACTTTGTGAAACTGTTGTCGGTAAACACAGTTTGTTTGACAGTGATTCTGTTTTATTTACATTGCACACATCAGCTTCATGAGTTCCGTAAATAAATAAATTAAGGAACGTAAGGTCTGAAGGAATTCCATTACACAACTCCACAGACAGACTCGTCAATGTGCAGACGATCTGCAGGGCCGAGAGGTTGAAACCTCCAGAACTCAATTTTAAGTTGGTGTGTTACCAAATGTGTCAGTCTGACAAAAAGATGACACGCCATGGCAGGAACTGGAGATGTTACTGACACACGGCAGACATGCCAGACCGCTGGCCCACCAGGACGCCAGAAAAGATGCAGCCATAAAAGGTTTAAGGCTTTTGGAAAAGCTGCAGGCTGCCAAGGTTGTATGTGCATGTTCATGTGAATGAGGGTGTATGCATATGTGCACTTGTGGTGAATAAAAAGACAGACAGCAGAGGCAGAAGGAAAGAAGGCAGGACTATTAAATAAAGTTTCAAAGTTCATTTCCTGTGTTCTCATACGTCCACATGCACACACACACCGATACAGGCAGCAGCAGAGGGATGATTGGACTGCATCAACGGTTTACATCTCAATAAATGAATATAAACAAACAAATGAGCACCGGAGGTCTTCGCTCATGAACTCCGTGTTTTTTTTCCTGGATGAGAAGAGAATGAGGAAGCAAAAAGAGAAAGCAGAGAGGGAGAGTGTGTGTGTGAGACAGAGGGAGAGAATAATCAGAGATAGAAAACATCGAAAGAAGGCAGGAAGAAATCAAAGGAGAGAAAACCGGAGGAGAAAAGGGGGACTGGTAAAGGATTGGTTCACGTTTTCAAGTCTGTCATGACACAGTACTCACATGCCTGCATTAACACATTTCTTCTGTGACTACAGAACAAAGGTCATTTGGTCGAATTGAATGTGCAGCTTGCAGAGTTTTCTATTCATATCTCTAATTTGCAGCTCAGCAATCAACTCAAAATGGGACTTTTGCACTGAAAACACTAACTTTGGAGGTGATTTGAGTTTTAAATGCTGCCTGCAGGCCGAGGCTGGGGTTAATTCCTGGTCACCGCTCTCGTGACCTGACAGCATAATGTGAGACTGTAACTATACAGCAACTCAAAATAAGTGATTACAAGTAAAAAGTGAGGGCAAAGACCTACAGCCTGAAAGCCAACCAGAGCGGGTCATCTGGTGGCAGTCACTATCAAGTTAATATTAGATTGAAAAAGTCAAAGAATTTAAGTTTTTGTTTTTGTGTCGACTGAAAACTTTTAATGATCTGAAAACACGACGGTCCAGAAAACTTTCACAGCATCGGCTTTCCTTTCAACTGTCTCCACATTAGTGTGCCGCGGCCCCAGTCTGGATCCCAGACAGAAGCGACAGAAAATGAACCACTTTCCCCTCGTTTCTCCTCTTCCTCGCCTTCATTTTCAATTATTCTCATATCCTCTTCCTGGTTTGGTTTTGGCCGCCGCGCAGGTCTGCATCAAAAGCAGCTAATTCACCTGTAGTCGGCTTAATGAACAAACACACGCAACCACGGCAGATAAAAGCAATTTCCATGACAACACATCAAAGTGTGAAACAGAAGAGAGCGTACCAGCAGCGGTGCATGTTCTGCCGAATCTGTTCACACAGGCGCTAACAGTGTCAGCATGTTAAAGCTCTGTTCAGCCCCCCCCCCGCTCCCTGTGATCACCTGTGCTGTGTTTTCAAACAGCCAAATGCGATTGAGTTGCTCTCATTTGCATAGTTTTCCGTTGCTGTCTGAAAATGTGCCTCAAAATATTGATTTAATCTCAGCTCATAAATATTACATGCTAACGAGAGGTGGCTCCCAAGCTGCTGTGGTGCAGTGATAAAACACTTATTTATGATTGTGATAATGATAACAGAGAACATTAGGCGTTAAGACACCTAGCTGGCATTTTAAGACTCATCCGCTCTGCAGACCGTGGCTGTGGAAAAGCTCGGGCGGGCTTTTAGGTGAGAAAGACATTGTCTGAGTGAGGACGGAGGGTAGGAAGGGAAAGACAAACGCTACATACGCACACACTGACGGCAGCGGCATAATAACACATCAGCTCACAAGCGCTAACAGTCTGAAAGAGCGTCCTAAAAATCAAGAGATAATGACGCACCACACGATCAGAGCTGACAGTGAGTCACCTTGAATCCACTTGAGCGTTAGACACATTGACACAGACCTGAGACCTGCAGCCACAGAACAGGATCCAACCCAGTTAGCATGAGCAGAATCTCAACTTGGCCCAACTTCACCTCGTTTAAGCTGCATAATACAGCTCCGCTCAGCTCGAGTGCGCTCGGTTCAATCTGTTATTTTGTGGTTTTCCACTGGCCAAAGCTGTGGTACCTGGTTCAGTTTGTGTTATCTCTTCAGCGGAGGGTCCGAGCAAGCTGAGCTGACGCTAAAAGGTGAAAACACTGCAGACCACTGATTAACCTCCATCTACTCCGCATACACCTAACAGCGCACACCGCTGAAGTCTTCCTCTGAGCTGCTGTTCGGGGGCTTACAGAGATGTTTTGTTTAGCTATCGTCTGTGGTTTTGTAATTAGATCTGCTAAGTTTTGGATACAAGTTGAAGGTGTTTGAAGTTAGATTTAGGAGAGACAGGCACAGTTTGGGTTTCACTTCAGCTGTATTTATAACAAAGTCAATGCACATAAATCTAAACCCTCCTAAGTCAGGCCAAGTCATACGGGTTAAAAAATACCTTCAGTATAAATTCTTTAAGTTCCCACATCACCATGTGTCTCCTGGTAGAAATGATTACACTGTAAACTGGGATGACTTTCTCTGTGTGTTTCGGGCTGTAATCTGAAGCATTACCACAGTTTCATTTCCTCAATTTAGCTTCACACACAGACAGTTTGTGTGCACGCACTGCGCTACTGTTAGGGTCCTTTCATTAGACCACTTCACAGAACAGCCGGCCCATGTCGGTGGATGGAGTGTGTAACCGCGACGGGAAGAATAAGCCTGTGTGTGTGTGTGTGTGTGTGTGTGTGTGTGTGTGTGTGTGTGTGTGTGTGTGTCTGTCAGGAGGGTGAATGACTCTGAAAGACGACATTCAGACTTTGAGGCAGTTCAGTGCTCTGTGTGTTGAGGGGAAGCGAGATAAGAGGCGCCACCAAAAGCTTCCTTACTCTCACGCACTGTTGCTTGTTTATTAAACAGGGTCAGTTTTTCTTTTTTCTTTTTTTTTTTTTGCCGTTTGTGGCGTGCGTGTGCGTGCAGTTCGAGCGTATGACATCCTGAAACAGAGTGGGAGGACAGACAGGGAGTGAGGGGAGCGATGGAGATCGGAGGCGTAGAAGTCACTCGGGTGTCAGAGTGACAGAAGGGAGGACGAGGACGGGAAGAGAGAGCAGCAGATGAAAAGGGAGATGAGCAAAGGTCAAGTATTTGAAAGAAGGAGGAAGTGTGTGAGACAAACAATCCCTGATCTCTCCCTTTATTTCCCAACTTCTCTCAGAAAGCGTTTGTTTTCTTTCCTCTGTCATGTTGACTGCTGGAACAGTCCCCGCTCGCCCGGCCCTCTGACCCAACCTCTTTATTTGACTTGGAAACAAAGACACACACACAACAACCAGCTGAACCAGGATAAAGGAGGAAGTACCTTAATGGCACAAAACCAAGATAAAACATTTATTTACTGTCGAGCTTCAGCTCTGACATTTAAAAGGAAGGAAAGAGCAGCGAGGGAAGTGAGGACGGAGGAAGAAAATGCACCTGGCCCCTGTGCGTTTGCAGTGTTCGACATATTTTTATGCAGAATTTGAAGTGAAAATCTAAGATCAGCTGTTTAAGACATTAAACAATAAGCCGCTCCAGCTTCGACACAAGGTACGGTTTGCAGAAACAGACGCTGGCTGAACTTCACAGCCGCAGCTGCTGGTTTCGTTTTTTTTTTTTTTACATTTTGGCTTCTTTCAAAGTGCGTTTACAGGCTTTGGCAGAAAACCAAACAGATAGGCAGCGGGGTCAATAAAAGAACACTTTTCATTCAACTACTATTTTCCTTCCAAGACACACACACTCTTAAGAGCACTGTTAAATTGCTATTTTCGCCAGTGTTGGGCCGATTGAAACACTGTAAACAGTGTGAGTGCTGCTTCACTGGCTTTTGTCAGAACTGTCCAAATGACTTTTATTGACTTCCATTTTACCACTGCTGAAGAAAACAGCATGTACCTCACATTTCTGTCCGTGTGGAGCAGCCCAAAGGATGACCCGGGCAGACGCTGTGCGTACACACCGTACGTCCAGTGAGCGAGTGAGGAGAGCAGGAAACCAATGCAGTCCCAACCTATTTAACCACAGTGAAGAGAAAAAGGATCAAACATGTTCTCTAATATGGCATTGTGGGAAATATAGGAAATCACAAGCTGGATCATGAGAGGAAATTGCAGGTTAAGGAAATTGGGAACAACAGGAAGTTAAAATTCAGAGGGTGACGCAGTGATTCGCTGACCAAAAGGAGCGTCACTCACGGTTTACTGTTTGTTCCTCTGACGCTCGTTCTACAGTCATACAGCCAAGAGTCCAAAAAGTCAGGACACTGTCAAACAAACTCACTGGCAACGGTTTCACAAAACGTTCATGTAGTGATCTCCCTTGTACAATCATACATTCATAAAGTTTTCATGAAGCTCAAACATTAAATTTATTGTCTTTGTGCTCTTTTCAGTTGAGTGTTTGTCAAAAAGGATTAACAAGTGATCACATTGTCTTATTGATACTTTAAACAGAGTTTCAACTTTTTGGACTCTGGCTCGTAAATCAGTTATTTTTGTCAGACTGACACATTTGGTAACACACCAACTTAAAATTGAGTTCTGGAGGTTTCAACCACTCGGCCCTGCAGATCGTCTGCACATTGACGAGTCTGTCTGTGGAGTTGTGCAATGGAATTCCTTCAGACCTTACGTTCCTTAATTTATTTATTTATGGAACTCATGAAGCTGATGTGTACAATGTAAATAAAACAGAATCACTGTCAAACAAACTGTGTTTACCGACATCAGTTTCACAAAGTGTTCCTGAGCCCATGTGTTAATCTCCTTCATCCAATCATGTGTTCACAAAGTGGTGAACCTCGCTCCATCCTCGCTTATGAACGACTGAGCCTTTCCAGGACGCCCCTTTCATAACCAACCATGACACTATCACCTGTTACCAATCAACCTGTTTACCTGTGGAATGATCCAAACAGGTGTTTCTGGAGCGTTCCTCATCTTTCCCAGTTCCCAAATCAATTAAGCTGATGAATTAAAACATTAAATATATCGTCTTTGTGCTGTTTTCAGTTGAGTATATGTTAAAAAGGTTCAGCAGTTTATCACATTGTTTTATTTCTGTTTTACACAGCGTCCAAACCCTTTTCGAATCAGGATTGTTGATTGTATATCGCTCACCAAACATCATGTTGTCTGCTGTTCTGAACTCCTGAAGAGCCTCTTGACCAAAACCAACCTGGCTAATATCATCTTTTTCAGTTCAAATGAAGGTCCTTTAAACGGGCACTCCAGCAATTCAGTGTCGCGCTTCATAAAAACAAGGACTTGCTAAAAACACATAAAATCAACACCGGAATGAAATCAGCAGAGGCCAACACATCCTGACTGTCCTCTGACGTGTTGACAGACCACAGAGGAAATCAAAAGTCCTTCCAGCAACACTGGAGGGTCGAGTGAAAAGACAGAGGAGAGGAGATATAGTTTAATTTGGGAATAAGACATTTTGTCTCTGTTTCAAACAGATTTCACGTGAAAAGTGACTGAAATACTCTGCAAAAACAAGGAAAAAACGCAATAATAATCAAAACGATCTGCAAACAGAATGGGAAAATATGTAGACACAAAGAACGTCGTTATCTTAAAAGTAGAGCAGCCAGACAAAAAAGAAAAAACAAGACATTTGCCTTAAATCAAGAAATCCTGACTTCAAGGAAGCCGTTTTGTACTCGTCAGCGTCGATCAAACAGCTTTACAATTCTGGAAACTCTGGTTTGAAGCATTAAGTTTCTCAGAACCAGCAACGAAACCTCAGCAACAGTTTAAAAGATCTTATCAAGATAATTAAAAGACAAAAAGCTTGACGCAAATGAAACGCTCCACAAAAACTGCCTGATAAGAAGATACAAAAACAAGCACACGAGTTGAGATTTGCAGAGCTGCTGTGGAGGGCTGAGGAGGCTGTGAAGGTTGGATTATCGGTTTCAGGAAGTTAAAGAAGTAATCGAACCCCATAATCCAACGTCAAACAGGTGAGGAGGAGGAACTTCTGCCGGCGTATAAAAGAAGTTTAACTAAATTCAATGCTGCAT